>NC_136797.1:3459165-3579165 GCF_951216825.1 Electrona antarctica | reverse complement strand
AACCTAGCGCCGCACAGCCCTGTCCTCCAACCTCAATCTGCCCTGCATTACACCGCCTCACGGAACCTAGCGCCGCACAGCCCTGTCCTCCTCCCTCAATCTGCCCCGCATTACACCGCCTCACGGAACCTAGCGCCGCACAGCCCTGTCCTCCAACCTCAATCTGCCCTGCATTACACCGCCTCACGGAACCTAGCGCCACACAGCCCTGTCCTCCAACCTCAATCTGCCCTGCATTACACCGCCTCACGGAACCTAGCGCCGCACAGCCCTGTCCTCCAACCTCAATCTGCCCTGCATTACACCGCCTCACGGAACCTAGCGCCGCACAGCCCTGTCCTCCAACCTCAATCTGCCCTGCATTACACCGCCTCACGGAACCTAGCGCCGCACAGCCCTGTCCTCCAACCTCAATCTGCCCTGCATTACACCGCCTCACGGAACCTAGCGCCACACAGCCCTGTCCTCCAACCTCAATCTGCCCTGCATTACACCGCCTCACGGAACCTAGCGCCGCACAGCCCTGTCCTCCAACCTCAATCTGCCCTGCATTACACCGCCTCACGGAACCTAGCGCCGCACAGCCCTGTCCTCCAACCTCAATCTGCCCTGCATTACACCGCCTCACGGAACCTACGGAACTGCAAAGAGACAATGATCTAGGAGGGGGGGGGGGGGGACCTCTAGTGTTATGATCATGCACAATTTACAACTCTTCATTCAGAGCGACTTACAGTAAGCACGGACAACACACGGTAATACATAACAAATTGTCATCAAGAATCAGCTAAGAACCTAACATCCGTCTAACTGTGCACATTATTACTACAAACAAATGGAACCAAACGGACCCTAACGGCCAGGTCCATTTGTACACTCTCAGAGTTAAATTAACATGTCGATATGAAATCAGGGAATCATAGCTTCAAATTGACATATTGGTTGTTCAGTTTGACCCACCAGTTTTGGAGATATGGCTTATAGAGTAATGTCTTGCAGAGAAACAGCGAGTTGAGAAAACAGCGTTGAAAGGTTCACTTCTGTGGACTCTAACATTACACCTAGCTACATGTTTAAGCATTTATTTCATATTTACATGTCTTCTGTGGTCTCTAACATTACACCTAGCTACAGTACATGTTTAAGCATTTATTTCATATTTACATGTCTTCTGTGGTCTCTAACATTACACCTGGCTTATGGCCAGTGCTGTAATTGACGTAATGAATCATTAAGCATTTATTTCATATTTACATGTCTTCTGTGGTCTCTAACATTACACCTAGCTACATGTTTAAGCATTTATTTCATATTTACATGTCTTCTGTGGTCTCTAACATTACACCTAGCCACATGTTTAAGCATTTATTTCATACTTACATGTCTTCTGTGGTCTCTAACATTACACCTAGCTACATGTTTAAGCATTTATTTCATATTTACATGTCTTCTGTGGTCTCTAACATTACACCTATAGCTACATGTTTAAGCATTTATTTCATATTTACATGTCTTCTGTGGTCTCTAACATTACACCTATAGCTACATGTTGTATTATTAACAGGAACGCGGAGGAGAAGGCCAAGAAGGCCATCACGGACGCAGCCATGATGGCCGAGGAGCTGAAGAAGGAGCAGGCAAGTTATTAGACCGTTATCTTAAACTTTATAGCTGTTGGAACAATGAAACATGTAACAGCAACTATTGTACCGTTGGGGGAGCAGGACACGTCGGCCCACCTGGAGCGCATGAAGAAGAACATGGAGCAGACCATCAAGGACCTGCAGCACCGTCTGGACGAGGCCGAGAACATCGCCATGAAGGGAGGCAAGAAGCAGCTGCAGAAGCTGGAGGCCAGGGTGAGTTACAGCACTGAGCCACCAGGGGGCGCACTTTACCAAGTATTATGACCAAGAAGCTGGAGGCCAGGGTGAGAGAGAGAGACAGAGAGAGAGCTGCTGTTACGGCACTGAGCCACCAGGGGGCACACTTTACCAAGTACTATGACCAAGAAGAAGGAGGCCAGGGTGAGAGAGAGAGAGAGAGAGAGAGATAATTTACAATTTAGGCATTTAACAGACGCTCTTAATCCAGAGCGACTTACATTAAGCAAGAACAAAAAAGCATGGGAATACATCACATATATAAAATGCATTTATCATGAAACATGCGTAAGCTAAGAACGTAACTAGAACATCTCTATATAATGACACTATACATATAAACTATACATATATACTATACTGCTGTACATATGCACTATGAAGTGCTATGACTACATACAATGCAATTATTGTGCTGTCTACATGACATGCTATAAGTCTGTTTCAAATGCTATCTAAGTCTAAAAAGTGCTGTCTAAGGGGCTAGGGTAAGTGCTACGGGCCATGATGGAGTCTGAAAAGGTGGGTTTTTAGACTACGGCGGAAGATCGGGAGTGATGCTGCAGTTCTGACTGCAACGGGAAGTGCATTCCACAGTTTTGGGGCCAGAAGGGAGAAGAGTTTGGGGCGTGTGGAGCGTTGTCCCGGCGTTTTTAGTGAGGGTACTCCCAGCTTCCCTGCGTTGGCTGATCTGAGTGCGTGGGAGGGTTTGTAGGGTTCAATCATGCTTGCAAGATATGGGGGAGCCATACCTTTGGTTGCTTTAAATGCCAGCAGAGTTTTGTATTCTGTGCGGGCAGCGACCGGGAGCCAGTGCAGGGAGCGGAGCAGGGGGGAGACATGTGAGAATTTTGGCTGGTTGAAGACCAAGCGAGCTGTGGCATTTTGGATCAGCGAGAGCTGCTGTTACAGCACTGAGCCACCAGGGGGCGCACTTTACCCATGCAGACTCTTCTCCCTTTCATCACATTGGTTTTTGGACATGCACATTTTGATTTTGTTTCAGTCATAGTCTTTTGAATAAACTTTCATTTAGTTTTAGTCACAAAAAACTGTGATCTGCAATTTACCCGATCTGGAGAAATCACTAATTTAAGTGGTGTGGAATCTCTCCTTAAACAGGTCTGTGGATTATAACCTTATTTTCCTTAATATAGCATGAAGTGAGTCGCGATATCCAGGCAAAGTCCTTCTTTATTCAATCAAGGCAGCTCCCATAGTTACATCAAGTTACACGCATCAAGTCATCTTTCCATCAATTCCATACATCATTCTCAGGCCAGGCCAAGCCTGTCCTATCCGTTCTCCCACTCCAACCAACCAACCAACCAACCAACCTCCCAACTCTTCTGTGTCTCATCTCTTTATACCAAAATAACATGCAGTGGGTGTCACCTTTGTGTGTGTGTGTGTGTGTGTGTGTGTGTGTGTGTGTGTAAGGAAGTCAAAGGACCCCCACCTGTGACAGGCACTATAATAATAGAATGCCTAGAGTCAAACTGTAGCCTCCTATCATAAAGATTGGCCCAGGTCAACCAGGAAGCCCCAGGTGGTCTTCCTGAATAGCCTAGGTATTTTTACAGCTGCCGTAAGCCAAGACCTGTGTTCGCTGACCCTAAAGATCAGATCACAGATCACTTCCCAAGAATTATCTTGAGAAGTAGTCAACTGAACCCTACCATTTGGAATGACTGTCTTTCACCCCCGAGAGTGGCTTCCTGCCTGTGACTTCAGTTGATATGCAAATAGACTTCAGTTTAAGGCACGTTGTTAAGACACTGGAGAAATGGCTTACAGAAGTTATATGTACAATTGTGACTAACCATGTAGTTATGCATATATTATGATTCATAATACACCACAGTGGTATAACAGTCAATCAAATATATAGTAGGCTATAATATTGTTTTGCATCTTTGTGGAAGGCCTAAACATTCTCCCCTTCCTTTCCACACACAGAGGAACAGTTTTGACGTGGATTTTACCCCATTTTGGGCGGGAACCCCTTTTGGTGTTTTAAACATTATGTTATAATTTAGCTATTGAAAAATAGCAGATCTACAAGCTCGTAGCGCGCCACCGAGTGGCGCGCTACGAGCTTGTAGGTCTGCTATTTTTTAAAAATCGTGAAAATGTGCCTCAAATTTGGAATATATTTTTTCAGAACAAACGTTTTTTGCTTCTGGGGAGGTCCCTGGAACAACATATTTTCAGATGGGGGTCGGAGGCCAATTACAGATCATTTCTGGGGTCCTTGACATGAAATATTGAGTGATATAGGCCTAGAAACATAGGTATTTCAGAAAACTGTCAGGATTTAGAAGACATTTTTTTCAGGCCTAAAATAACAATAATTTGGGAAATATTCTAATTTGTCCCTTACGCATAACAAGATTTGTTTCGACCGATCGTGAGGGGGAAAAAATCAGTGAACAGGATCGGTCCAAACACCCCCCCCCCCAGCTCCAGTGGTATGCTGTGCCATTTAGGATTCATAATTATACTATAGTGTGATCTCTTACATTTTACATTTTACTAATTTTTACATTTTCCTTTTTTTTTTAGGTAAGGGAGCTGGAGGTGGAAGTGGAATCGGAGCAAAGAAAGTCTTGCGATTCTGTGAAAGGAGTTCGCAAGTACGAGAGACGCATCAAGGAGCTCACCTATCAGGTACGAGAGACGCATCAAGGAGCTCACCTATCAGGTACGAGAGACGCATCAAGGAGCTCACCTATCAGGTACGAGAGACGCATCAAGGAGCTCACCTATCAGGTACGAGAGACGCATCAAGGAGCTCACCTATCAGGTACGAGAGACGCATCAAGGAGCTCACCTATCAGGTACGAGAGACGCATCAAGGAGCTCACCTATCAGGTACGAGAGACGCATCAAGGAGCTCACCTATCAGGTACGATGCTTGGATAATGAGCGCAGATTTAGCTTCGACCCATTAGGACCTGGAACACATCTGTGTCACCTTTTAACCACTTTTTAACCATCATTTGAAACTTTAGCTGTTGAATAATAGCAGATAGCCTCCCAGCACAGAGTACCGTGCTACGAGCGAGTAGATCTGCTATTCTTTTTTTTTTAAATCGTGAAAACAGTCAACAGTGAACAAACAAGCTGGAACAAAACTATTTTTAGATAGGGGTCCACGGCCAAATACATCTGGGTGTCCTTGACATTAAAAGGTTTTAACCCATTTTGGGCGGGAACCCCTTTTGGTGTTAGAATTATGTTATGCTTTAGCTATTGAAAGATAGCAGATCTACAAGCTCATAGCGCGCCACCGAGTGGCGCGCTACAATCTTGTAGATCTGCTATTTTTGAAAAATCGAAGAACGACTGACATAGAAACATAGATTTTTCAGAAAATTGTCAGGATGTAGAAGACATTTTTAGAATCTGATCTCAGGTCAAAACGTTTGAAGGAAAAGAAAAGACAATTGTAGAATCAGGGCCTCGACTCAGGTCTTAGTGGGTTGCGGGTTAACGTGTAGCCGAGGTTAAAAAACAATGACCATGTTGAAACAATGCCTCCACACAGACGGAGGAGGATCGGAAGAACCTGAGCCGTCTGCAGGACCTGGTGGACAAACTGCAGCTGAAGGTCAAGTCCTACAAGAGAACTGCAGAGGAGGCTGTGAGTATATCTGATATAGAGAACTACAGAGATGGCTGTTAGTATCAGATCTGATATAGAGAACTACAGAGATGGCTGTTAGTATCAGATCTGATATAGAAAACTACAGAGATGGCTGTGAGTATCAGATCTGATATAGAGAACTACAGAGATGGCTGTTAGTATCAGATCTGATATAGAGAACTACAGAGATGGCTGTTAGTATTAGATATATAGAGAACTACAGAGATGGCTGTTAGTATTAGATCTAATATAGAGAACTACAGAGATGGATGTTAGTATTAGATCTGATATAGAGAACTACAGAGATGGCTGTGAGTATTAGATCTGATATAGAGAACTACAGAGATGGATGTTAGTATCAGATCTGATATAGAGAAGTAAGAGAACTACAGAGATGGCTGTTAGTATTAGATCTATAGAGAACTACAGAGATGGCTGTTAGTATTAGATCTAATATAGAGAACTACAAAGATGGATGTTAGTATCAGATCTGATATAGAGAACTACAGAGATGGCTGTTAGTATTAGATCTATAGAGAACTACAGAGATGGCTGTTAGTATCAGATCTGATATAGAGAACTAAACAGATGGCTGTTAGTATCAGATCTGATATAGAGAACTACAGAGATGGCTGTTAGTATCAGATCTGATATAGAGAACTACAGAGATGGCTGTGAGTATTAGATCTGATATAGAGAACTACAGAGATGGCTGTTAGTATTAGATCTGATATAGAGAACTACAGAGATGGCTGTTAGTATTAGATCTGATATAGAGAACTACAGAGATGGCTGTTAGTATCAGATCTGATATAGAGAACTACAGAGATGGATGTTAGTATTAGATCTATAGAGAACTACAGAGATGGCTGTTAGTATTAGATCTATAGAGAACTACAGAGATGGCTGTTAGTTTTAGATCTGATATAGAGAACTACAGAGATGGATGTTAGTATTAGATCTATAGAGAACTACATAGATGGCTGAGAGTATTAGATCTATAGAGAACTACAGAGATGGCTGTTAGTATTAGATCTATAGAGAACTACAGAGATGGCTGTGAGTATCAGATCTGATATAGAGAACTACAGAGATGGCTGTTAGTATCAGATCTAACATAGAGAACTACAGAGATGGCTGTTAGTATCAGATCTGATATAGAGAACTACAGAGATGGCTGTTAGTATCAGATCTAATATAGAGAACTACAGAGATGGCTGTTAGTATCAGATCTGATATAGAGAACTACAGAGATGGCTGTTAGTGAGACGCTGTCTCATTTGGGGGCATGAAATATGTAGTCCCCGTGTGTCCTATGAAGGTACTGACAGACTCTAGAGGCGGGTTCAAGGCATACACAGTGCTGCCTTGATCCCGCCTCTAGCTGCCGCTGATTGGCCAGGCCATTTTGTGGCCGGAGCATCAAGTCTGCCTGAGAGTTCCCAGATGGGAGCAGGAGGGGGGGAACCCAGTGTACTCTCTGCTGCCCCATCTGGCGGAGTCAGGTTAGACAGACCCGCCCACCTCAGACATCAGCAGCATTATGAAAATCACATAAACAGTTTTTTTCCCCTCATAATTCCCCCAGAGTTAGTGTCGAAGTGTCCTTGAGCAAGACTCTGAACCCCTAATCGCTCCCGATGTGCAGGTTGTGCATTGTTTCCTCTGCCCATCGGTGTATGAATGGGTGAATCTTGAATAATCACCCCACATTGTTATGCTCGTCATCTCAGGAGGAAAACGCCAACAGCAGTCAGGGCAAGATCCGTAAGCTGCAGCATGAGCTGGACGAGGCAGAAGAACGTGCCGACATCGCCGAGTCTCAGGTTAACAAGATGAGAGCCAAGAGCCGCGACTCGGGCAAGGTGAGCGTCTAGTGGTGCCAGGTCCATGAAAAAGCCCCCAAAGAAGCCACTATGGGCCATGCGTGCACACGCACGCACGCACACACACGCACGCACGCACACACACACACACACACACACACACACACACACACACACACACACACATACCCCCCCCTACCGATATGGACAGAAAAACAAGCCCAGAGTCCCTTATAATAAGCAGACATGGCAACACTGGTGACAAACATCCTTATTGACCATTTCCAAAATCAGACAAAGCAGATGTTGAGTGAAATCTCCATTGTAATAATTCCTAATCTAATCTTCTCTTCTCTTCTCTCACAGAAAGGTAAAGCAGACGAGGAGTGAGAGGCTCCGTGGAAGGATCGCTCTGACCACATTCTGTTCCTCTCTATGCAACATATGAGAAATGAAGAAGACAGCGACCTGAAAAGTGTGCTAGTGAAATTATTTTTTCCTCTATGCAACATAGAAGATACAATGAATAAAGCAATCTAAAAGCATTCTGTTTGCTCCGAGCGTGTCCTCTTTGCCTGTACAGTACCGTTTATGATGTACAGTAAGGTTAACAATGTTACACTTGAGTCTATAGCAGGGTATCATCGCCACCGGCTCTGCCAGTGGGCCTAATGAGGCCAACTCCTCTCACCTGTGCAATTTCCAGCCTCTGCCTCAGCCAATTCATTGCCATGGCAACCCCACACCTGCCAATTGATTACTTAACCAGTCCACTTTTCACAGTCAGTTTGCACTCTTAGGACACAGGCAGACAGACAGTTAAAATGGCTGCTATGACAACGGGTATTATTAGGTTCCCAAGTTGCATCGTTCCCAAGTACTGTAGGCCGGTGACCGACGGGCACGTATAGTCTAGTGCAGGGGTGCCCACACATTTATGACGTGAGATCTACTTTCAAAATGACCAGCTCAACAAGATCTACCCACTTACTCCACAGTATATAACTTTGTAATGCTACTGACGTTTGTGCACAACAATCTTGAAAACAAAGTAATACATTGTGGGTTTGAGCTGACAGGCCCTTCTAAATGTCAATCAAGTCACCTTAATTCAAGTGGCAAAATTTAAATTAAATATATTTTTTAGGGGCATGTAATGTGATCTACCTGCACAGCCCTTGTGATCTACTGGTAGATCGCGATCTACCTTTTGGGCACCCCTGGTCTAGTGTATATATATATATATATATATATATATATATATATATATATATATATATATATATATATACACACACACACACACACACACACACACACACACACACACACACACACACACACACACACACACACACACACACACACACACACACACACACACACACACACACACACACACACACACACACACACACACACACACACACACACACAGGTATATATATTCTTTTTTTTTTACTTGACAAAACAACAATGTTCCACACCTCAATGCAACTACTCGCAGCTCCGTGCACCAAAACAGTTCTAAGGCCAGTCCACAGTAATAGTTTCTATGTGTGCAGCACCTGATTATCCCTCTGTGGTGCCTGGAGCTGTAATGGCAGCTTTTGATATTACTATTAGTAAGTAAACAACATCAGGAAGAAGCAGGACTCAACCATCAGGATTCGAACTCTATTCTTTTATTGTATATGTCATCACACCAGAGAGAGACTAGTGTCTCCCTCCAGAGCTTCCCCCAGCACTCCCCCACACACATGTCA
This sequence comes from Electrona antarctica, assembly GCF_951216825.1. Taxonomy (NCBI): domain Eukaryota; kingdom Metazoa; phylum Chordata; class Actinopteri; order Myctophiformes; family Myctophidae; genus Electrona; species Electrona antarctica. The sequence goes on along the minus strand of NC_136797.1, from coordinate 3,570,041 downwards.
CACACATATGTTATACTTTCAGAGTTTCAGGGTGTAACAAGAGATGGTCATTCCTTAAATGGACTCTATTCTATAGTTAACTCACACAGTTTGAAATAGGTTTACATGAGTCAGCAGTTGTCAGTGAGGAATAGGTGGTAATTAGAGTGTTAAGTATCACCCACTGGTAGGCTTCATTACATTTATCAATACCATAATGTTTATATGCATTTTCGCCGCCACAGAGCTACTACACCTCCGGTGTCAGGGTCGGAGTTCACTTCTTTTTTTCTTTTTTTTTTACACCAAATAGATCTGCTATTTGGGGAAATGTTCCCCCCAGAATAGTCATGCATGGGGTTCAGGAGGATAATTCATATTTCCATTATTCAGAGATTATTCTATGTAATGTACTGTATGTAACATGTAATAAATTAAAATTAGCCATCCGTTTCATTTTAATAGCACAGTAAAGTGTACAGGATGCTAGTGTCATTCTCCTGGCTGCTATTTTCTGGCTCACCCTTGGTAATCCCTCATACAGTCTTGTTAGTAACATGTACAGTCTTGCTGATGTTAAGTACTGCAAACTGCACGCAGCATTCTGGTGTAGCACCCGTCAAGGGACTTCTGCAGGGTTGGCTTCAGGGTCCAGCATTCACTGCCGTATAGGAGAATAGACTCCACTGTTGCGTAGAAGAAGCTGAGTTTGATTTATGTCTACTGATACCATGTGGCTTTTTCTGTCTCTTGAGGAGGGAATGTTTTGGCTAGAGAACCTCAGCTCTTGTGGCATCGCTCCGTGTGAATGATAACCAGCTGTTGTCTTACTTCACTCTGAGCCTGGAGGGACATATTGCGACAGATTGCATACGTGTCAGTCTCTGGTGACTGACGTGTCAGTGTCCCGGTCCTGGAGTTAATTAAACATCTCTGCCTTCGCAGATATTTTGTTCACTCACACAAACAAATGGAAGAATGCACAAAATACATTTGGGACTACGTCGTTTGTTAACCACTTTTTCTGGGTCCTATTTTAGCCTTCATCGTGTGGTGGTGCCGTGTGAAAATTGACGATTTATGAGCTCAAAACACATCACAATACGATGTGTTGTGAGCTCGTACAACTTCTATATACTTGCTATTTCTGCATTACAACTTGAAATGTTTTGACTTATTCTAAATATAATTCACCATGGCCTGAATATGGATGCCGTTTAGGTGATATGGAAATACAAAATACTACATTATAGGCCTATAGGGCTCTATCTTATCCCTGAACATATTTTGTCATTTTTTACTATTTTGAAAAACATTTTAAAATAGTTCAACTAACCGATCTACATTGAGACATTGTGAGCTTGTAGATCGGCTATTTGAACTATTTTAAAGGTTGTTTTTTTTTAAATAGTAAAAAATGGTAAAATATGTTTAGGGACTTAGAGAGTTAAGATATAATGTATATACATTCTGTACATGTGCTAAAGCAGTAGTTCCTAAAGTGGGGTCCGGGGACCCCCAGGGGTACTTGAGGGAGTTCCAGGGGGACCCAGCTAGATGATAGTTTGTAACCAAATGGACCCTTATGGGTCTGTAACTCAGAGAGTGTACAAATGGAACCATGACATGAAATGCAGATCAAAGTGCGTTACAGAGCAATGGAGAAGGAAAGAAAAGAAAAGCAAGGCATAAACATAAAAAAATAGTATCAGTATAATGCAATACAGTGAGGACATGAATAACATTAATAATCTATATATTTGTACAGTGTCCAGCGTGTAGAAAAAGTAAGTAAGTAAGGTCGGAGAGGCTTATCGCCGGTATCAGCTGCAGAGAACGCTGTAGGGAGGGGGAAAAAAGAGAATCTCACTTATAATAAACCCTTTTTGGTGTTTTAAGCATTATGTTATGCTTTAGCTATTGAAAAATAGCAGATCTACAAGCTCATAGCGCGGCACCGAGTGCCGCGCTACGAGCTTGTAGGTCTGCTATTTTTGAAAAATCGTGAAAATGTGGCTCAAAACCTTGAATATATATTCTTTCAGAGCAAACGTTTTTAACCCTGGAACAACATATTTTCAGATGGGGGGTCTGCGGGGGGTCAGATGGGGGGTCTGATGGGGGGCCTGATGGGGGGTCTGATGGGGGGTCTGATGGGGGGTCTGATGGGGGGTCTGATGGGGGGCCTGATGGGGGGCCTGATGGGGGGTCTGATGGGGGGTCTGCGGCCAAATACAAATAATTCTGGGGGTCCTTGACGTGAAAAAGGTTAAAGGACAACTTTCGTTTCTTTCAACCAAGGTTCATGTTTTAGGTTGTTATGAGAGAAAGTAAAAGGTGAGTGTTCATTTTTTTAATTTGCTGCTTTCTTTCGTTTTAGGGATTTTAGCTGTTTTTGACAGGGGGGGTGGGGGCATTCGAACATGGGGCAAAATGTGATTTATTTTACAAACTTTATAGCGATTTATTTTTTTATGATTTACTATAAAGAAAAGAAAGAATGATCGTAAATGATCTGGGTTGTATCAGGGTGTGTGGAGGACATCGTAAATGATCTGGGTTGTATCAGGGTGTGTGGAGGACATCGTAAATGATCTGGGTTGTATCAGGGTGTGTGGAGGACATTGTAAATGATCTGGGTTGTATCAGGGTGTGTGGAGGACATCGTAAAAAAACACTGATCCTGCTCATGATTCTCATCAGCTGCTCTGCTGTCAGAAGAACGTACGCCAGCGCACGCACGCACGCACGCACGCACGCACGCACGCCAAAACCTTGTCGTGATTGGTTGAAAAAGACGAGAACGAGATTGGTGTGACTGTGACAAAGAATTAAAGAATGTGACTAGAATAACTGGAGAATGGGTGGATAGTAACACACATTCTGGGCGGGAAGCCCTTTTGGTGTTTTAAGCATTATGTTGTATACGGTACTTTAGCTATTGAAAAATAGCAGATCTACAAGCTCGTAGCGGGGCACTTAGGTCTGCTATTTTTTGGAAAAATCGTGAAAATGTGGCGCAAATCTTTGAATATAATATTCTTTCAGAGCCAACGTTTTTAACTCAAATCTTTGCTTCTGGGGGGGGGGGGGGGGGATGGGGGGGTGTCCCTGGAACAACATAATTTCAGATGGGGGTCGTCAGCCAATTACATATAATCCCTTTTGGTGTTTTAAGCATTATGTTATGCTTTAGCTATTGAAAAATAGCAGTTCTACAAGCTCATAGCACGGTACCGAGTGCCGCGCTACGAGCTTGTAGGTCTGCTATTTTAGAAAAATCGTGAAAATGTGGCACACACTTGGAATATATATTCTTTCAACGTTTTTAACTCAAAAGTTTGCTTCGGGAGGGTCCCTTAAACACAATATTTTCAGATGGGGGGGGGGGGGGTCTGTGGCCAAATATATATAATTTGTGTGGTCCTTGCTTGACATGAAATATTTTTGAAAACCACTGATATAGAAACATGAGGTTTTTCAGCAAACTGTGATGATTTAGAAGACATTTGTAGAATCTGGTGTCAGTCCTAAAGGGGTTAACCCATTTTGGGCGGGAACCCCTTTTGGTGTTTTAAACATGTTATAATTTAGCTATTGAAAAATAGCAGATCTACGAGCTTGTAGGTCTGCTATTTTTGAAAAATCGAAGAACGACTGACATAGAAACATAGCTTTTTCAGAAAACTGTCAGGATGTAGAAGACATTTTTAGATCTCAGTCCTAAATGCGTTAATGTTACAGTGATGGCAGAAGTTGAACACATGCGGAACACATGGCGAGAAAACCACAAACACATTTAGTGTATTCCTAATCACCAGTGTCTTCATTCTGAAACTATGAAGAAATCACAACACTGTCAATGTGAGAAAGCGTGCTGTTTTTGTTCAGAGATGCTGTGTGTGTTTGTTTGTGTGTGTGTGTGTGTGTGTGTGTGTGTGTGTGTGTGTGTGTGTGTGTGTGTGTGTGTGTGTGTGTGTGTGTGTGTGTTCCCTTAAGGCTCAGTCAACAAGTTGTGACAGACCACCTGTGGTGGTGGTCTGTTTTGAAAGCATTCCTGAGTCATAAAACCTCACAATGTCCATTATATAGCAGGATGAACTCACAGCTGTTGCAAACTGACTGTCTTAAAGAGTCCCTAGGCTTATTTAGTAACTTGCTATCCAAAATGTGACCTCCTATAAGCCGAAGTGTTATGTGTACAATTATGACATATGTTGAGAGGCCTAAGCTATCAAAATATACATCATGTACGGCCAAAGTCACACCCACCCGCCCCAAAAAATGATGAATCCCACACGTAAAGTAGGAACTGTTGGAAATCACGGCACGTTCAAAATATGAACGTAAATTGCTTAGTGAATCGGGCCCATTATTCTAAATTCTTCACAATTACGCATCATTTTTTTAAATGTTCAGCTCAGCTTGTAATGAACCAAATATAAAATAGGTTTAAATGTGTTTAAATTGTTCCTCATTTTGCTGAGGACCCTCGAGGACCCCTGGGGGTCCGCAGACCCCACTTTGAGAACCACTGCCATGCAGTCTTACTCCACCTCCCCTAAAAGTGGGCGTTCCGTGAAGGAACCAATCACTTGGCTCTAAACATGCTTCTCCACGCCTCCATCCAATGAGAAACAGGAATACAATATAGCTGTCACTCCCCCCCTGAACGAACCGATCAATATTCAGTGTCTGAACCTCCACTAAATACAGGCTGTCATGCATGTTAGCCTCACAGTCTGGACTTCACCATGAAGACTGCTTTGCTGCTTCTGCTGTTCTGTCTGGCTAAGGCCGATGACATCCGCTGGGAGGTCAAAGCTATGTTCCAGAGGTTTAAGAGCGAACTGGAAGGACAGCATGCAGGTCAGTAACTCAGTATGTTTACCTCTCAAACACCAGTGGGCTCATTTTAACCTCCTTCTTTTGGGACACTTTTTAAAGTTGCTTGATTCAATATATTCAATATTCTTCATTATGTATTTATTTTCAACAGTGGTGGAAAAAGTACTCAATTGTTTTACTTAAGTAAAAGTACCAATGCTGAAATTTAGAACTACTTCGTTACAAGTAAAAGTAAGTAAAAGTACTCATATTGCAGAATGTCCCATTTCACAAGTTCAAACTGTGTACAAAATCTTTTGAAAATAGCAGATCTACAAGCTCACAATGCGTCGCGCTGCGAACTTGCAACGCATTGTGAGCTTGTAGATCAGCTATTTTCAAATGGCCAAAATGTATACAGGGTTGAAGTGGTTAATGTAGTAACTAAAGTTTTCAAATAATTGTACTGAAGTAAAAGTACACATTTTGGCACTGAGATGTAGTGGAGTAGAAGTAAAAGTACTGGAAATTGGAAATACTCAAGTAAAGTACAAATACCTCAAAATTGTACTTAAGTACAGTACTTAAGTAAAAGTACTTAGTTACTTTCCACCACTGATTTTCAAATTACGTTCTAATTTGTTTTTAAATGAAATTAAATGAAAAAAGTAATTGAAAAAACACGGCACCAGAAGCAGGGACGTGACTTTCCAATGAGTCTAACATTCATTAAGGTGCATTCAGACCTGAAGATATACATTTGTTTCCAGTCGTTTCATTGTGGTCGCGCAGGTAAAGCGTTGGTAAAATAAAATCACACATGTGTGAAGTGAGGGGCGCAGCCGTTCGCTTCATTGACTTTGTATGTAATCGCGCTGCTCGAACTATGCAGGTTTGAATGTAGCTTGAGAGGGACAGTTACCAGAAGCAGAGACATGTTTTCACTTCAGTAAATCTAACATGGTTAAAATGGAGTTTGAAGTTACAATGAGTTTATATGGCAGTGTCTGATAAAATGTAGGCCTATATCAAAATGTCTAAATACTCAATCAAGCAACTTCATTGTCTGAGGTGTTCACAAAAGCCTGAGTAGACAATTCAATTCATCAAAACATTTAGAGATGTACAAATAGACACTTCTATATAGTCAAAGAACAGAACAGGAATTCATCGTAAAGGAGGTAAAAAAGGAAAAGAAACATATACAGTGAGGGGAAAAGGGGTGGGTGGTGGTGGGGGGGGGGGGGGGAAATCAGATTTTACTTCAACGTGGAATGTGTCTCAAATGTTTCATCATCTCACCACTGTCATTGGTGTAAAGTAACTAAGTACATTTACTACTGTACTGCGTCTTTTCTACTTTTGGTACTACATTGCAGCATTGACCCTGGAGATGACCCAACTGAAGGCTGACCTGACCCTGGAGATGACCCAACTGAAGGCTGAAGTAAAGAAGCTGAAATGTAAGACAGCAGGAGAGAGAAGTTGAATAAATATTAAATTGTGTATTATTGATATTGTAATCATTACCAGGGATTTAGAGGTAGAAAATCTGAGTAAACCCATCACTACTGCTGATACACAAATCTTAACAAATCTTATTATATACTCTCCTCTAAGAGTAGTAGTAGTAGTAGTAGTAGTAGTAGTAGTATACAGTATTATAAACATTGAAATACTTCACTGAAATACCAGAAAGGTATACTTGAGGATAGGCTAAACAGTGTTGGGAAAGTTCATTTATGAACTAGTTCAGTTCACAGTTCAGACATTTAAAAAGGAACTAGTTCTGTTCATAGTTCCTAATTCAACATTTTGAACTAAAGTTCATGGTTCCAAAAAAGGAACTATTTTTGTTCTTTTTTTTATTATTGCCACAGCCCATAGCCATATAGAAGCCGCCCCGCGTCCGAAACGGTTGAGAAATGACAGAGTTACCATGTGCCGGTGGTTGCACCACCCAGTTCACACGGGTGTGATTTTTTTTTTACATTTTGGGAAAGAAATAGCTCTTTGCAATGTGAAATGCCACCGAATTTAAGGATTGATCCTTTTCCTTGTCTTTATTATGGGCCAATTTGTGAAAGCTACATGCTTTTATTGTGAAGGGTCTCAGTTATTACAGCCTGCAAGCTCACAGCCTCACAGCCACAGCCTACAAAATAGTTGTAGATCAACTATTTTCAGCATGGAACACGTGTACGACGAAGAATAAATCAGGCATCACTGTGCTTCTGTGGAGGGAGGGAGATATATTTTGTTGGCCGAACGAGGCGATTATGTATGGACAGTTGAACACGTACGACATACCTCATCGACGCAAAAATAACAAGCAATTGGAATCTATTTTCCGTGGCACATTATAAACACGTTTACTTTACCTCCTCAGTGTTTGGGTCGGGACATGTAGGACTGTATGTGTCTGCTGTCTGCGTGCATATGCACGCTGCGCGCTCCAGTGAAATTGTGCGGCTTGAGAAAGATTAGTTAATTTGTGTTGGATAAGGGCTTATTGGTGGGTTTTCCGCTAGATATTAAGGAGTGGTTAGGGTGTGGTTTAGCGGGGGTTTCGCCTGGAAGGCTCACTCACTTTTGAACGAAGTTGAACGTGAGAAAGTGACGTTCACACACGCCAGAAATGAACGCGTTACAACTGTATGTGTTAGAATTGATTATCAGTACATAAATCCATCAGTAAATGTCCTGTTTGATGTTTTTAGACCAGTGTCCCGTTGGATGGACGAAGTTTGGAGACAGCTGTTACTTCATGTCTACTGAAAAGAAAACATGGCAGCAAAGTAGAGAATACTGTCAGAACAAAGGAGCCGATCTGGTGGTCATCAACAGTAGAGAAGAACAGGTAAGAGTGTGTGTGTGTGTGTGTGTGTGTGTGTGTGTGTGTGTGTGTGTGTGTGTGTGTGTGTGTGTGTGTGTGTGTGTGTGTGTGTGTGTGTGTGTGTGTGTGTGTGTGTCTTGCAAACAAAAAGCATATATAGGGCAGGGTATGAACGAGCATGTGTTTTGCCTTAAAACAGGGGTTGGTGATTTCAAGCACGAGTCATGTAGACTGTACTCAGTCTTTCTTGATTTTAGAGACGCATTTGGGACCCTTTCACATGATGTCATGATCAGGTCACTTGAGGAAATAAAATTACCTCAAGTGTACATCGACGTAGTGAAAGATATTTACTGTGAGTCTTCCATCCAGGTTATCTGTGGAAAACAGCTAACTCCACCTATACCTCTAAAGATAGGGATTAAGACTGGCTGCCCTTGGAGCGCAGTTAATTTTATAATTGCCCTCAACCAGTGGTTAAAGTGGTTATGTCTGTGTGCCCCCTCCCACAGTGTGATTCCACCTAACCCAGTACAGGGCTACACAGATGATGTCCAGTTGGCTTCCAGGGAAGAGAAAGTAATCAAAAACATGCTCGCCAGGACAGATTCATTTCTGGAATGGTCAGGCCTGGAAGTTAAAGACATTAAATGTGCTGTACTGTATGAGAGAAGGAGCGGAGGAAATAGGTGGTACCACTCTAACACGACACATGCCCTGACTTCAGAATAGCCACCAAACCCATACGTGTGTTCTCCCTTCATGAGACATACTACTCCTATCTAGGGCATAAGTTTAACATTGCAGGTGAATGGAAGGAACAAGTTAACATCATCTTGTCCGAGTTCACATCTAGGTTGGACCTTATTGACAGATGCTCTCTACCTTTAACCATGAAGCTAGAGGCCATTAGACCAATAGCACCGTCTAAAGTCCAACACTTCTTCTCCAATGTTCACCTCCAGCAGAAGGTGCTAAGCGAAATTAACAATAAAACAGTGAGCTTAGTACGCAAGTGGTTTGCCCTGAACACACACAGCACCCGTGATATTATTCACCATCCTCAGTGGGGGGGGCGGGCTGGGTGTACCGAATGTGTCATGGATTTATATCAGCATGCGCATATCACATCCATTGAGCATGCTGAATAATGATGATAGAGATGTTAGGGAGCTAGCTAGATCTTCCCTGTTCCTCGATTTGAGGAGACGCAAGGTCCCTTTAGCCAGGGAGCCACCGCCCCACTTCCTTGGGTTCAAAAGGAAACCTAGTGGGAAACTGGACACTCGCTCCCCAGGCTTCGGAGTCTCATCGGATTGGACGGATTTGAACGACCTCTGCGTCCAAGCCGGTGTGTCCCTGGAGTGGGCGCAGCCTGACCCTGAGGCTGTGGAGGTCTCTGAGGACATAATAACTGACCCTCTCACCTCTGTTAGAGCAACAGTGACCTACAGCGGACACACCCACCTGTTGACACCTAAGGGTGCCCGGCGGACCCTGTTGGATATGTTCCAACATCGGCAACAACAACACTGGACTGGACTCAAACTCCAGGGGAAACTGGCTTGCCTTCCCCATGCTGACCATTCTGTTTCCCATTCATTTATAAGGAACACAGCTCTCAATGAGGACATTATCACCTTTACAGTAAAAGCCAGACTACAGATCCTTCCCACCAGACTCAACCTTTCCCTCTGGTTTCCCTCCACCCATGCACCTCATTGCTTGCATCACACCACAGGGCTTGTTACAGAAACCATGTCACACATTCTGAATGGCTGTTATGCCTATAAAGGGCTTTACATAGCACGCCACGACAGAATAGTTGATCTCATAACAAAGGACATATCTAAACATTTTGTGAGAATGTACAAACATTCCTGTGTCAAAACTTCCATGTTTCAACTCTGTACTGAAAATACAGATTTTTGTGCACATCTATCTGCTAACACACCAGATGTTGTTGTGGTCAATGAAGAGAACAGATCAGTTTTCATTCTTGAAATGGCCTGCACCTTTGATTCTAGCTTAGAGGAAGCCTTTATGACCAAAGTCATTAAGTACCAGCCGCTCCTCCAGACCATCATTGAACTAGGCTATAGGTGCAATCTACTTGTGTTTATCTTCGGCAGCCTAGGACACGTACACAGTCTGGTTGTAAGAGGCTTCCAACAACTTGGGATGCCAAAAAAAGCAGCCAAACGGCTCGCGAAATTCTGTGCAATCTCTTCCACTATCGGTAGCCGCCAAATATGGCGAAGAGGCTGTTACTTGTACCCCTGAAGGGTGTGTGGGTATTTGTCCGGGATTTGCTGATTGCACTCTGTACAGCACCTTGTAAATATTTGTGTCCTTGTATTGTATCTCTTATGTGGACATAAATAAATGATTAAAATGTGTGTGTGTGTGTGTGTGTGTGTGTGTGTGTGTGTGTGTGTGTGTGTGTGTGTGTGTGTGTGTGTGTGTGTGTGTATGTGTGTGTATGTGTGTGTGTGTGTGTGTGTGTGTGTGTCCGTGCGTGCGCGTGCGTGCATGCTGTAACCTACTCCATCTAGTTGAGACACACATCTAGTATTGTACAGATTGTACTTCAGTAACCAGCTGCTTGTCTGTCCAGGACTTTGTTGACGGACTCGTTGGCGAAGGCAAGTGGGTGTGGATTGGATTGACCGACAGAGACACAGAAGGAGTGTGGAAGTGGGTGGATGGAACACCACTGACCACAACGTAAGACTTTACCTTCATTATTCTACTGAGGCCGATTCTATAAACACCTTCTAAATACTGACCTAAGTTTTCTGAGAAACTTAAAATAATTATATAGCAGCATCACATTTTTTTATTTTTGTAATACTGTACATACAGTAGTACAGAACCCCAAGAGGGGTTCCCGCCCAGAATGGGTTAAAGAAAACATTTTAACTACATTTATTTTCAGCAAACTACATTTCACATTATTTAATCTTCATATTTATTTCTAAATGGAATCAAAGGCTATAATACAACAGTTACTCTGTATCCGTTGTCTATTTCATTGTCCAGTTCATTTGTACGTAAATATATAATGTAATATAATTTGAAGTCATGATTAAAAAAAACTAAACATTCAGATGAAATCCTTGTTGTGAAGGTATTGTAATGTATTAATGTTTCTACTTCTACAGGTACCCGAAGCCTACTGACTATGGAGGAGGAGACTGTGCCTGGTTGTCTAATGAAGGATGGTACGAGGATCAATGTGGGTCAACACTCTATTGGATTTGTGAAATAGTTTTCTAGAGATATGCATTAACTAGTAATAGTTGTGTATGTGCAGCACCTGATTAACCCTTTGTGGTCCTGGAGCTACCACCCGCCTGTGGGGGGGTGAGGGTGGGGGGTTTCAAATAGACAATGAGCTTGTAGATCTGCTATTTTGGGAAATGTTCCCCACATAATAGTCATGCTGGGGTTCAAGAGGATAATTCATATTTCCATTATTCAGATAAAGGGGAGACTATGTAATGTAACATGTAATCAATGAATAACAGCCATCTGTTCCATTTTAACACCACAGACAGATAGATCAATAAAGTGTTTGTGATGAAACTGGGTTTGGTCCAAATCAGTTTGTTACAGTTAAAGGACCACTTCACCACTTTTCAACCTATCTTCATATAATAGGTCCTCACTAATCATTCTCAAAGATTCTCAAAGATGGCCAGAAATGTGTTTCCGTCAGTGTTGTTTTTGACAGCAAATTTTGATTTTAGTTTTAGTCATAGTCTCTTGAATAGTTTTCATGTAGTTTTAGTCACATTTTAGTCGCACATTTAGTAATGTGTTAGTCTAGTTTTAGTCGACTAAATATAAGATTTTAGTCGACTAGATCTACAGTTGATTTAGTCGAACAAAATGTATTTTGGCAGGCCTTGATGCCGTCGTAATGACGGCATAACTTGCTGAAAATAGCCGATCTACAAGCCCACAACCTCTGAGCTTGTAGATCGTCTATTTTCAGCATGCAACTAATTGTAAAATGACTTATACTGGATCTCTTGTCCACTAGTCCCTTCCTAACATTTTATTTCAGTCAGTATATTTAGTCTTAGTTTTAGTCATATAGTTTTTATTTAGTTTCCATTTAGTTTGTCAGTGGAAAAAGGTAGTCGATTTTTCGTCAAAACTGGTTTGCGTGGATGAACCCCCCCCCCCCCCCCTACACACACACACACACACACACACACACACACACACACACACACACACACACACACACACACACACACACACACACACACACACACACACACACACACACACACAGCTATGTTTATTTGTAAATGCCCTTGTACGTGTGGACAGAGCTTAAAGGACCACTTCACCACTTTTCAACCTATCTTCATATAATTGGTCCTCACTAATGATCATGATAAAATTGCACCATTTTTTCCTACTCAGTCTGTGTCTCATAGGAGGGCTGTGGGCAGTTCAAAAACCTGTCTGTCTCATAGGAGGGCTGTGGGCAGTTCAGAAACCAGTCTGTGTCTCATAGGAGGGCTGTGGGCAGTTCAGAAACCAGTCTGTCTCATAGGAAGGCTGTGGGCAGTTCAGAAACCAGTCTGTGTCTCATAGGAGGGCTGTGGGCAGTTCAGAACCCAGTCTGTGTCTCATAGGAGGGATGTGGGCAGTTCAGAAACCCGTCCACCAGTGAAATCATCGTTAGGCAGATTTATTTTTAACAAGATTTCTTTACAAAAATGTTTGGAGTTGTATTACCGTGAGAACGATGGCTTCCATTTTCGCATTGCAACTTTTCAGGACTAGAAAGCCTGCAGTATATATTAGCTTGGATTCCCCATCGATGATGTCACTGGTGGACGGGTTTCTGAACTGTCCACAGCCTAGACTGAGTAGAAAGACATCGTGCCATTTTATCATGATTGAGGACCAATTATATGAAGATAGGTTGAAAAGTGGTGAAGTGGTCCTTTAAAACAGTGAATGTTATGGATAAAACAGTACATGAACTCTAATTACTGTAAATTACTGTTACATTTCAACATGTAGAATTGATCACATCAATGTTGTGTTTGTGACACCAGGGAGTTGATATAAACTGCTGTACCTCATATGATAAAGAGTTCACTTTAGTAACTACATTAATGTACAGGATGTGCAGTTGAATAATAAACATCCCTGAGTTTGGACTTCTTTAAATGTAGGTCAACAGATAAGGAACAACGTCAGATATTTACATACTAGTCCATATCTGGACAATACCAGTTGCTGTTTAAATATAATTATATGTAAATGACTTCAAATGAGAAGTTCTGAAAAGGCAGCCGTACAGAATTACACAGTGATGATGACATCACCAGTGGAGGAAGTTACTATATTGTATACTGTAATGATGGTACAATATTGGCCTCTAAATGTAAATAGTAAATAATTCAAGTCTTAAATATATAAATGCTACAAGTCTCCTAGTATTTGTTTACAGGGTGTTTAGGTGAGTATACCAGGGTGGAATTATAACTCTAAATATAGTGTTGGAGGTGCATGGAGCAGATGTACTGCAGCTGACACATTTACACTCTCCTCCGTTTAGATTTATTTAGATTTATCGATGGAAACATTTGACATTGATGAGCTCCTCTCCAACAGCTGAACTATGTTCTAATAGGAAATTGGAAATACTCAACAAAAAAAAAACACCTCAACATTGTAATTAAGTACAGTACTTATAACAAAAAAACATTGCATGGATGCACCTGGGACGTATCCTCTCGAACATCATACCCCTCACTCGGGTTACCCAGCCGGGGTGATCAAGTCCCGACTTACGTCCCACTAGGGCAAAACCAGGGCCACACAATCCGTTGGAACCACTCCGTAACTACTCTGCCAGGGCTGGGAGGGACGCTTCTGGTGCATGGAAGGACTAGGCTCTGTGGGTTGTCTCCTGTCCGGGCCCCTATACGCCTCACCAGGTCCACTCCTGCTCTCACCAGGCCCAGGACCTGTGCGTTGCACCAGAGTCCCAGCACCAGACACTTCATTCAGGAGTGGTGAGCTTAAGTAATACATTTACTTAAGTAAATGTATCTAGTTACTTTCCACCACTGTCCCAGAGCATTGTGAAACGGACATTCTGCATAATTCTGCTGAAACTAGCAGATCTACAAGCTCACAATGTGTCACTTTGCAATGCATTGTGATCTTGTAGATCTGCTATTTTCAAATGATTTGTATGCATTGTGAAATGGGACATTCCGCATAATTCTGCAATCTGCTGAAACTAGCAGATCTACAAGCTCACAATGAGCTTGTAGCATCACGAAGACATCTGCCATGCCCTGTACAGTTCACCAGCATTGCCTTTTTTCACATCTACAAGCTCACACTGAGCTTGTAGATCGGCTATTTTCAGCATGCAACCAAGTGCATAATCAGGCATTACGACACCACCAAGGCCTGCCAAAATGTATTTTGGATGTCAAATATCTTATGATAATTAGATTATTTAGTTGACTAAAACAAAAACATTTTAGTTGACTAAAATATGACTAAAACAAGTTTTATTCAAAAGGCTATATGAGTAAATGGTGCATTTATATAGCGCCTTTATCCAAGGCGCTTTACATAGATTGTGCATTTCATTCACCCATTCACACACCGATGGCAGAGGAAACCATGCAAGGCACCAACCAGCACATCAGGATCAATTAGGGGTTCAGTGTCTTGCTCAAGGACACTTCGACACTAACTCTGCAGGCCCTTTTTGAAACTAGCTCCTTGCCACTCGCCCTACACACTTCCACTTGGTTTGAGCATAGATATATAAAGCATAGAGACGGCACTGGGATTCCCCTCCCATCCAGTGCCGTCTCTATGATTTATATATGTATGCTCAAACCAAGTGGAAGTGTGTAGGGCGAGTGGCAAGGAGCTAGTTTCAAAAAGGGGGTAAGGGAGCCCGGGTTCGAACTGGTGACCTTGCGGTTACCATCCGGAAACTCTACCCCCGAGCCACCACCGCCATAAAACCAAATAAATAAAAACAATCTGTGAAAATCAACACTGGTAGAACTACAGCATTGAAAGCATCAAATGCAGCAAAAACAGAAACAATTATAATACAACAGAAAACAATATCAAATCTCTCTCTCTCTCTCTCAGTCTCTCTCTCTCTCTCAGTCTCTCTCTCTCCCCCTCTCTCTCTCTCTCAGTCTCTCTCTCTCTCTCAGTCTCTCTCTCTCTCTCTCAGTCTCTCTCTCTCTCTCTCAGTCTCTCTCTCTCCCCCTCTCTCTCTCTCTCTCTCTCTCAGTCTCTCTCTCAGTCTCCCAAAAGAAACAACTGTATCCTACATGAGAACTTATATCTGCAATAGTGAAACTGTCTAATCTACAAAGCTTGTAGATCGGCTATTTTTCCCCTCAATTTCTATTTTAATAGAAATATATTCCAATGAGACCAAGAGCAGAACAACCAGACATTCATGACAACTCAATATGGCCACAGCTAATATAATGTAAACAAATCTGCACCACAAATCACACAACGTTCTTCTAAATACACAACCAAGCATGTCTGTGATTAGCTCTGGTCCATAGCCTTCTACGATTCAGAATCGTAGAAGCAGTAGAAGGCTATGGACCAGAGCTAGTCTGTGATTTATGCTTTTTATTTATGGGGACCTACCAGCACCATGAGCAGCCAAACAGCATCTAAATAACTACATCAAAGTGCACAGCTGCGCAATAAGTAGCAACAACACGTCATGTCGGCAACACACAGCATTTTAACTAAATTAAACAGCATTTATATTTATATTCTAGATGAGCCTTACCTTCTAAGATGAAGTGGCGCTTCCTCCCTGACTTTTTCGCCTGCATTGTTTTCAGTTTGTTGCGTTTATTGTCCGTCTGCTCTTTGTAGAATCCACAAGTTGTAACTGTCCGTTTGTAAAATAATCCTTTAAATGTCTCAGAAAAACACACTTTGGACTTATAGTTGGAGCATTGAGTTCACCTGCTGTATACTAGCCTATAGGCATTTCGGTTTTGTTTCCATGTTTAATGAATAAATGTTCATGTGGTTTGCTGCGTGTTTTGTCCATTGTTCAGCAGCTGTAGCTTGTTGATATAAAACACATTGTATGTTTAAGTTGTCAGTATTTGTGTAAAACGTGCAGTTGAAACAAGGTTTTGTAGTCAGACTAGAGAGTTGAGTCACTGCCACCAAACTTTACACAACTCGATCCTCCTTGTGCTGTAGCTGCCAGCCCTTTACTGCCACCTGCTGGAAGAAACACTTCATTTGAACCCATGCAGCATCTAAAATTAAGGGGAACCTTATCCAAAAACAGTCTACAAGCTCACAACGACGCAGTTATGTGAGCTTAGATCTACAAGCTCACAACGACGCTGTTATGTGAGCTTAGATCTACAAGCTCACAACGACGCTGTTATGTGAGCTTAGATCTACAAGCTCACAACGACGCTGTTATGTGAGCTTAGATCTACAAGCTCACAACGACGTTGTTATGTGATCTTAGATCTACAAGCTCACAACGACGCTGTTATGTGAGCTTAGATCTACAAGCTCACAACGACGCTGTTATGTGAGCTTAGATCTACAAGCTCACAACGACGTTGTTATGTGAGCTTAGATCTACAAGCTCACAACGACGCTGTTATGTGAGCTTAGATCTACAAGCTCACAACGACGCTGTTATGTGAGCTTAGATCTACAAGCTCACAACGATGCTGTTATGTGATCTTAGATCTACAAGCTCACAACGACGCTGTTATGTGAGCTTAGATCTACAAGCTCACAACGACGCTGTTATGTGAGCTTAGATCTACAAGCTCACAACGACGTTGTTATGTGAGCTTAGATTGGACATTGAAGTGGTCAAAGTACAGAGTCACCTCAGTTCCAGAACAGTGTAGAAGGAAGTTAAGTTTAAAGAACAACTTTAGTTTTTTTTTAACCAACGTTCATGTTTTAGGTTGTTATTAGAGAAAGTAAAAGATGAGTGTTCTTTTTTTTGAATTTGCTGCTTTCTTTTGTTTTAGCGATTTTAGCTATTTTTGACAGGGGGGCATTCAAACATGGGGCTAAATACGTCTTTATTAACAAAATATTATGGCGATTTATTTTTTCTATTATTTACTATAGTCCTACTAGACCCAAAGAAATTACATCTGGCCACAGAGGATCACAGGATCTACTGAATGTGAAGGTAGCCTACTGTAGTAGGACTATAGTAAATAATAATTAAAAACAATTGCACATTTAGCCCCATGTTCAAATGCCCCCGCCCCCCTGTCAAAAACGAAAGAAAGCAGCAAATGAAAAGAAATGAATCTTTCTCTAATAATAACCTAAAACATGAACCTTGGTTGAAAAAAACTAAAGTTGTCCTTTAAAGTAGCAATACCACAATTTGAAAAGTAAAAATGTGATTTGAGTGAAAGTACAACAGTATTGGCATAAAAATGTACTAGTTCTAAAATAGCCGATCTACAAGTTCACAACGCATGATCATGAAGTGACACGTTGTGAGCTTGTAGATTGGCTATATTGAAATAGCCAAAGTGTACATTATTAAGTGGTTATAATGTATGTTTTGTATTAATAATCTAAATCTGAAGTGACTAAAGCTGTCCTCTGATTGTAGTGGATACAATATTTAGATGCAGTGGAGTATAGGTGTTGGATTCACTTGCCTCCCGATTCCATATACCACATATCATATCGATACCGATTTATATTGCGATTCGATACACTGACACCACGGCGCGTAAACAGCGCCTCAAACTGTGACTCCGCCCACAAACGGGGGAAGTTGTGATTTTCGCTCGTTCACTGCAATGCAATTTGCGGCATTTTCAAAACAATATTGAGCAGAGTAGCGATTATCAAACATATTTGCAATGCCATACGTTGAAAGATCTGTTGCCCGTGGACAAGGCACACTACCTCCGCAAGTTAGATAGCATCGGCATAGATGTTTGTCCGTATGTGATTAAGGATTGGACCAAGTTGCATTGGCAGCCATAGAAAATTCCGGGGTAAATTCTTACCCCGGATGTGACGTTTTTGGGCGTTCCTGTCTAGCGTGGTGTCAGTGTATATTGCGATCTAGGCCCAAGTTACTTTCCTTTTTACTAGAAGATTTTAAAATTGTTATGAGAAATTATAAACAATATAAACCATGAAAGGTTGAATCAAGCCAGATAACGTCAGTCAGCCTTCATGTCATGAAATAAATAAATACAAATCTGAAAAAAAAAACTGGCCTAAAATCTTTGTAAAAACAAAACGATGATTCGAACTTCACAATTCGAGTTTAAAATCATGGCAATACAAATCGCAATATTTGAGCTAATGTATTTTTTCGCCCACCCCATACAGAGGAGTTAGAACTATAGAAGAAGTGTAGCCTAACTTAAATATAAGTAAATGAGTCAAATGAGTTAAAAGCATGATTCATCCTGTAATGTACTAACGGCATAAGATCGAAATAAACCATTCAAACCCTAAATACTGCAACTACAAGTAAAAGTGCAAAACACTAAATTCACTTGAGTAAAAGTACAAACGTTTGGGCATTGAAAATAAATGTTAAATGTACTGGAAGTACCAAAAGTATACCCATTATGCAGAATGTTCCATTTTACAGGTTTTAGAAGTATAAAATGTATTGAAAAAATAATTTGAAAATAGCAAATATAGCCTACAAGCTCACAATGTGATCATGTAGATATACTATTCTCAAAAAATAGCCAAAGTTTACGTAGGGC
Organism: Electrona antarctica; assembly: GCF_951216825.1. Taxonomy (NCBI): domain Eukaryota; kingdom Metazoa; phylum Chordata; class Actinopteri; order Myctophiformes; family Myctophidae; genus Electrona; species Electrona antarctica. The sequence goes on along the minus strand of NC_136797.1, from coordinate 3,551,606 downwards.
TGAAGTCTTCGACTCATTCGGACTTTGGAGGGGAAAAAAAGAAAACGAATCAATTTTTTCACTTTTCTTTCCTTTTTTATTGTATTGGAGGTTACAGGGAAACAATGACTTTCATTCTATTAAAACGTAAAAAATAAAGCATAATTTAAATAGGCATGTGGATGGTGTTAGTGGATTGCAGGAGTGAAAACATTGAGAGATGCTTCTCTTGTGGTCCAATAAATGTAAGACAATAATTATTCAATTATTCTTTTGTATAAGCCCCCATCTATCCATATCTATCTATCTATCTATCTATCTATCTACCTACCTATCTATCTATCTATCTATCTATCTATCTATCTACCTATCTATCTATCTATCTATCTACCTACCTACCTACCTACGGTCTTAGTCTGTCCACAACTAAGTCAGTCTCTAAATCAGGGGTTCTCAATATGTGGGTCGCGACCCCTCAGGGGGGTCGCGAAATTATGTTGGGGGGTCCCAAAATTATTTAAAAAAGAAATACATTTGTTTTTGCAACTGAATGGCTGGAAAATGGAAATGAAGAGTTTACATATAGTACACGCATACACCTTCCCTAATGATTATATCTGGTTTCAGTATTTATTTATGGTGTATTGTCGGGCCCAGTACTTAGTTTAGACAGTACTTGGATTAAACTAGTCATTGGTTTCTCCCTGGAAATAAAAACGTCTGTGTTTCCGAGGCTACTTGTTAAGTGGTTAACCATGAAACGCTCTTGAAATGCTTCCTGTGGAGTATGGCCTCCTGGAGAGGTTCAGTTGAGCGGGTTCATGAGCAGAAGACAGAGGTTCAGGTTCATGAGCAGAAGACAGAGGTTCAGGTTCATGAGCAGAGGACAGAGGTTCAGGTTCATGAGCAGAAGACAGAGGTTCAGGTTCATGAGCAGAAGACAGAGGTTCAGGTTCATGAGCAGAAGACAGAGGTTCAGGTTCATGAGCAGAAGACAGAGGTTCAGTTGAGCTGGTTCATGAGCAGAAGACAGAGGTTCAGTTGAGCGGGTTCATGAGCAGAAGACAGAGGTTCAGTTGAGCTGGTTCATGAGCAGAAGACAGAGGTTCAGTTGAACTGGTTCATGAGCAGAAGACAGTGGTTCAGTTGAGCGGGTTCATGAACAGAAGACAGAGGTTCAGTTGAGTGGGTTCATGAGCAGAAGACAGAGGTTCAGGTTCATGAGCAGAAGACAGAGGTTCAGGTTCATGAACAGAAGACAGAGGTTCAGTTGAGTGGGTTCATGAGCAGAAGACAGAGGTTCAGGTTCATGAGCAGAAGACAGAGGTTCAGGTTCATGAGCAGAAGACAGAGGTTCAGGTTCATGAACAGAAGACAGAGGTTCAGTTGAGCGGGTTCATGAGCAGAAGACAGAGGTTCAGGTTCATGAGCAGAAGACAGAGGTTCAGTTGAGCGGGTTCATGAGCAGAAGACAGTGGTTTGTTTCAACATCACCAAGTCATGAACGGCAAGACAAGCACAGCAAAACAACAGAGTGGGGAAGATAGCAGAAAACCCTAGAGTAGATTTTAGGGATGTAACAATATTATCGTTATCAGGATATCCTGATAACGACATTAAAACATATAATCTCAATGTCATGGTGGGCCCTTGATGGCATCTATACGACAGGGAGAATTTAAACTTGTCCCACAGATTTCTTTCTTTTAATCTCTAATTATCATGATAAATATCGTAGCGTGAACTTGTTATCGTGAGATTGTCACATTGCGAGGGTTTTGCTATCGTTACATCCCATGTACATTTACAATACTCCCATGTACATTTACAATACTTGTCATTCTCATCCCATGTACATTTACAATACTCGTCATTCTCAGCGTGAATGTCTACCTTGCCAATGCATGGAAATCAAAACATTCAAGTAGAAATAATAATATAAAAAATAGCATCAAATAAGGCAATATTATCTTCCGATGGATTATTTACACAAATAAAATGCTGTTACCTGCACATCTTTCAGTCCAATTATTTATCTTTGGTGTAATGTTATGTATATATTTATTTTTCATTAGTCTCTCAAAGCAGCAGATTTTCAAAGATGTTTCGCTAACACCCGGAAATGCAAAACGCAAAACTATAGCGGACGCCACGTCCGTTTCGTCTTCACAGTCGCGTAAATGAGTCATCTAAATGAAAAAGGTCGCGAATACAAGCGGCCGAAATGAGTTTTCTCCGACGGGTGGCTGGCATCTCCCTTAGAGATATAGGGGGCTCCATCTTGCACCACCCTTATCCCTTATCCCTAAACTTATTTTCCATTTTTTACTATTTTGAAAATCAAAAAAAATCATTTTTAAATAGTTCAACTAGCCGATCTACATCTACATCTACACGTTGTGAGCTTGTAGATCAGCTATTTGAACTATTTTAAAAGGTTTTTTTTAAATAGTAAAAAATGGCAAATAAGTTTAGGGATAAGGGTTAAGGGGTGGATATAGCCCAGGGTGAGAAGTTCAGCCACGCGAGAGAGACTCGGAGTAGAGCCGCTGCTTCTTCGCCTGGAAAGGAGCCAGTTGAGGTGGTTCGGGCATCTGGTTAGGATGCCTCTCGGGCGTTTCCCTATAGGGAGGTCCTCGAGGCATCTGGTTAGGATGCCTCTCGGGCGTCTCCCTAGGGAGGTCCTCGAGGCATCTGGTTAGGATGCCTCTCGGTGTCTCCCTAGGGAGGTCCTCGAGGCATCTGGTTAGGATGCCTCTCGGGCGTCTCCCTAGGGAGGTCCTCGAGGCATCTGGTTAGGATGCCTCTCGGGCGTTTCCCTAGGGGAGGTCCTCGAGGCATCTGGTTAGGATGCCTCTCGGGCGTCTCCCTATAGGGAGGTCCTCGAGGCACGTCCCACTGGGAGGAGACCCCGGGGCAGACCAAGGCGCAGTTGGAGGAAACACATTGACTCACTGGCCTTGGAACGTCTCGGGATCCCCCCAGGAGGAAGTCACTAATGTTGCTCTGGAGAGGGAAGTCTGGAGCACTCTGGTGGAGCTGTTGCCCCCGCGACCCTACTATGGATAAGCGGTCAAAGATGGATGGATGGATACTTTTCTACCTAGTTGGCTGCTTAGCATAAATGTACATTCTTAAAACATACTAACATATGACGGCTTCTGTCCGCGGCCTCCAGGAGGCGTCGTTACAGACTGTGCGTTTAGCGAAGATCGTGGAAGACGTGGCCGGCTTGAGAGACTAACTTTTCATTGTCATTATTTTCTTGGCTTGTCGTTAACTGGCTTGTCGAGTGAATTGAGGATAAGGAGATATAAATATTGGTTGGTTGTTAGAGAGGTTAGGCAGTGGCGGGGCTGTACTGCAGTAAAAAAGGGGGGGGGGGATATTTCACATTCAAACATGTTTGGGGTCATTTTAACATCTACTCGGGCATTTGTGAACACCCCGGACACCCCGTTTTTTTTTAAATTGCTTGATTCAGTGTTTAGATAATTGATGATTCATGTTATCAGACACGCCCCCTTCCTCTACATATACCCAGGGTATACTCCATTTCAAAAAGTAATGGAAAAAACACATTAGAAGGACAATATCAGTCACCAGAACCAAGTATGGGTGTTTTCCATGAATCTGTCATGGTTCAAATGGAATTTGAAGTTACAACGGGTTTGTATAGGAAGGGGATGTGTCTGATGAAATAAATATGTAAGGGATAATTGACTGGCCAATCAGAATCAAGCATTCAACCAAGCCGTGTAATACAATAATCTAAATACTGAAAGCTATCCGGGGTGTTCACAAAAGCCGGAGTATAGAGTTGAAATGACTCCAAACATGTTAGACCGAGTTGAAATTACTCCAAACATGTTTTAAGTAGACCGAGTTGAAATGACTCCAAACATGTTTTAAGTAGACCGAGTTGAAATTACTCCAAACATGTTTTAAGTAGACCGAGTTGAAATGACTCCAAACACGTTTGAAGGTGAAATATCTCCATTTAAAGGGACCTCTAGGATCTCTTCCTTCTGCTCTCAAAGTTCATGAAGTGGAGCGGCCTCAGCTTCATCTCCGCAAACGGAATGGAATGCTCGTGGCCCTTCCAGTGGAACCAGTTGATGCCCTGTGGGGAAAGGAAAGACCCCAAAGCTTGTATTATTGAGAATAATCGAGTCTAATGTTCATTAGAAGGACAATATCAGTCACCAGAAGCAGAGAAGTGTGTTTTCAACCAGTCTAACATTCATTAGAAGGACAATATCAGTCACCAGAAGCAGAGACGTGTGTTTTCAACCAGTCTAACATTCATTAGAAGGACAATAATAGTCACCAGAAGCAGAGAAGTGTGTTTTCAACCAGTCTAAGATTCATTAGAAGGACAATATCAGTCACCAGAAGCAGAGACGTGTGTTTTCAACCAGTCTAACATTCATTAGAAGGACAATAATAGTCACCAGAAGCAGAGAAGTGTGTTTTCAACCAGTCTAACATTCATTAGAAGGACAATAATAGTCACCAGAGGCAGAGAAGTGTATTTTCAACCAGTCTAACATTCATTAGAAGGACAATAATAGTCACCAGAAGCAGAGACGTGTGTTTTCAATGAGTCTAATGTTCATTAGAAGGACAATATCAGTCACCAGAAGCAGAGACGTCTGTTTTACTTTTCAACAAGTCTAACATTCATTAGAAGGACAATATCAGTCAGCAGAAGCAAAGACGTGTGGTTTCAATGAGTCTAGCATTCATTTGAAGTAGTCAGGGGATATAAATACAATCTGGAAATAAATTCCTTACCAATACATTTCTTCACCGATGTGTTTGTAAAGGTGTCTATACAGTAGTAACACATCTCGCAAAGATTGAAATTCAGTTTCCCTACAGGAGAATCTGTGATACTTACATATATGCAGGCAACATTTTACATTCTGCTTTAAGTATCATGTGAGGGGTCAAACTAGGGTTTTTCCATGATTCTCAATCCATTGCAAGTATTTATTTTTTGGCACGAGAAACACTCGCGATGCCTATGCTACTGCCTCTGCTATCAAAAACATGATTATTAATATATGAATATTATAAACAGTCAAATTTGGTTGTGCTTTGGCATGACATCACTGCCATGCACCAAAAAAAAAAACATTGCGAGTAGCACAGCATAGTAAAATAAATAACTGAATACCGCTCGGAAATCTCACGGTATCAATACGCAATACGGTATACATAGTTTATAGTAATGGCAACATTTTGTTGAATATAGTTTTGATGACTTCTACATACATACCTTACTGTGACTGGCGTCACCATATTTGCCCATAAGGTTAACTCGGTGACAGTTTTTATACCAGAAGGCTCCCTTATAGGACAAGGCACAGTTGGTGACCGCACTGTCGTTGTCGTTGTCGTAGGTGGAGAAGGGACGGCCATTGTGGTAGTTCAGCGAATCACCTGAGAAACAAATGGAGGGATGACGTCAAATTATAGGCGGTGACAGGGATTTTTGTTATTTTGAAAATATACGTGTAGGAGAAAACTTTCGCAAGTTTAGGGATGAAGGGGCAAGATAGGGCCCTATATGTTATTTTAGTTTAGGGATAAAGGGGCAAGATAGGGCCCTATATGTTATTTTAGTTTAAGGATAAAGGGGCAAGATAGGGCCCTATATGTTATTTTAGTTTAGGGATAAAGGGGCAAGATAGGGCCCTATATGTTATTTTAGTTTAGGGATAAAGGGGCAAGATAGGGCCCTATATGTTATTTTAGTTTAGGGATAAAGGGGCAAGATAAGGCCCTATATGTTATTTTAGTTTAGGGATAAAGGGGCAAGATAGGGCCCTATATGTTATTTTAGTTTAGGGATAAAGGGGCAAGATAGGGCCCTATATGTTATTTTAGTCTGACTCTCAACCTTTAAGGGGTTGATGTTTTGAACATACCTGCGCTTCCACTATAAGCTCCTTCCACTATAGAGCTTAAAATGGTGTGTTATATAATAATACAAATAATAATGATACAATAATACATAATAGTAATACAGATAATTGCCCATACCTGCCGTCCCACTGTAACCTCCTATATAGAGCTTGTATCGCGACCGGGGTTCCGATACGATGAACTTGTCGTACTGAGCGTGTGCGGAATCGGCGCCGTCCCTCAGGTCCACGCGCAGCTCGTACTGAGCGGAAGACGTCATCTTGTGCAGGCTGGACAGACCTGGACACAACATGAGATACATTAGATCATTGGACATGAAAACAACATGTTGTAATGAGAAACAGGCTGGACAGACCTGGAAACAACATGAGATACATTAGATCATGGGACATGAAAACAACATGTTGTAATGAGAAACAGGCTGGACAGACCTGGAAACAACATGGTCATTATATTTACTATGAAAACCTACATCTCCCATCCGTCCGTCCGTTAGTTAGTCACCCACACCTCCTCCATATATGATCACGCCTCGTGGCATCACGTCTCCATATATGGTCACACCTTGTGACATCACGCCTCCATATATGGCCAATGCCTCGTGACATCTTGTGACATCACGTGACATCATGGAGACCCTTATTCTCCATATCTGCATATATGGAGCCGGCCAGCCAACTCTACATCTGACCTCAAACCTCAAACCCTTAGATCTCCATATATGGAACTGACCTGTTCTGACAATCCATATGTTGATCCTTCCCCACCCATCCTTCATGTTCTGACATTCCATATGTTGATCTGACCTCATCAAACCCTGTACAGTCAAGACGCTCTCCATATATGGCCAGTACAAAATTCATTCCATATGTTGATCTGACCCCCCCCCCCCATGCCAAAGCGCCAGTGCTCGACCAGCACCGTCTACCCAGGTGGATTCTCGCCCTCTTACTGGTTAGTATAAGTATATGACAGTACTCACCCATCCACCTCTTACTGGTTAGTATAAATATATGACAGTACTCACCCATCCACCTCTTACTGGTTAGTATAAATATATGACAGTACTCACCCATCCAGAACTCATCGTTCAGATCACCAAAGCCAGCCGTGTAGTTCTTCCACTTCTTGTAGAAGTTTAGTTTTCCATCCTGACGCCTCAGGAACACCTGAATGTATTGACATACATTTAAATACATGATGTCACAGTGAACTAACTCACCCTCCACCCTAAGTGTGATGTCACAGTAAACTAACTCCACCCTCGGTGTGATGTCACAGTAAACTAACTCCACCCTCGGTGTGATGTCACAGTAAACTAACTCCACCCTCGGTGTGATGTCACAGTAAACTAACTCCACCCTCGGTGTGATGTCACAGTAAACTCACCGTCCAGCCTCCTCCCTCGGTGTGATGTCACAGTAAACTAACTCCACCCTCAGTGTGATGTCACAGTAAACTAACTCCACCCTCGGTGTGATGTCACAGTAAACTAACTCCACCCTCGGTGTGATGTCACAGTAAACTCACCGTCCAGCCTCCTCCCTCGGTGTGATGTCACAGTAAACTAACTCCACCCTCAGTGTGATGTCACAGTAAACTAACTCCACCCTCGGAGTGATGTCACAGTGAACTAACTCCACCCTCGGTGTGATCATGATGTCACAGTAAACCCACCGTCCAGCCTCCTCCCTCAGTGTGATGTCACAGTGAACTAACTCCTCCCTCAGTGTGATGTCACAGTGAACTAACTCCTCCCTCGGTGTGATGTCACAGTAAACTCACCGTCCAGCCTCCTCCCTCGGTGTCCATGTCACAGAACACTTGGACGGGCTGCTTCTCGTCTCCGGCCAGGTAGATGGTGTAGACGCCTGACGTGGTCTCGCCGTTCAGGAAGAGCTGGGCGCAGTCCCTGGGGTAGCTGTACAGTTTACCAACTACAGAACACATGATTATATATCAGTCCCTGGGGTAGCTGTACAGTTTACCAACTACAGAACACATGATTATATATCAGTCCCTGGGGTAGCTGTACAGTTTACCAACTACAGAACACATGATTATATATCAGTCCCTGGGGTAGCTGTACAGTTTACCAACTACAGAACACATGATTATATATCAGTCCCTGGGGTAGCTGTACAGTTTACCAACTACAGAACACATGATTATATATCAGTCCCTGGGGTAGCTGTACAGTTTACCAACTACAGAACACATGATTATATATCAGTCCCTGGGGTAGCTGTACAGTTTACCAACTACAGAACACATGATTATATATCAGTCCCTGGGGTAGCTGTACAGTTTACCAACTACAGAACACATGATTATATATCAGTCCCTGGGGTAGCTGTACAGTTTACCAACTACAGAACACATGATTATATATCAGTCCCTGGGGTAGCTGTACAGTTTACCAACTACAGAACACATGATTATATATCAGTCCCTGGGGTAGCTGTACAGTTTACCAACTACAGAACACATAATTATATATCAGTCCCTGGGGTAGCTGTACAGTTTACCAACTACAGAACACATGATTATATATCAGTCCCTGGGGTAGCTGTACAGTTTACCAACTACAGAACACATGATTATATATCAGTCCCTGGGGTAGCTGTACAGTTTACCAACTACAGAACACATGATTATATATCAGTCCCTGGGGTAGCTGTACAGTTTACCAACTACAGAACACATGATTATATATCAGTCCCTGGGGTAGCTGTACAGTTTACCAACTACAGAACACATGATTATATATCAGTCCCTGGGGTAGCTGTACAGTTTACCAACTACAGAACACATAATTCCTGTATATATCAGTCCCTGGGGTAGCTGTACAGTTTACCAACTACAGAAACAACACACATGGTTATTAAAATATGATTCTTGGGTTAGGTTGCTAGCTTATTGTCATCTCTGCTGTTGTACTTTATGCATAATGTCACTGTTGTGTGTGGAAACCCTGTGTGCGTGCGTGCCTGCGTGCGTGCGTGCCTGCGTGCGTGCCTGCGTGCGTGCATATAGCCGATCCACAAGCTTGTAGTTATGCTATTTTCTGAACGCAACACCCGAGTGCAACTCAACATAAAACGACTTGTCTTTTAGTTCTCCTGGATCTCTTGTGCACTAGCGCCTAGTTTTTATTTGTTGAGGAAATTGTCAATATATTTAGTCTTATTTGTCATAGCTTGGTTTTTTATCTCGTTTTCATTTATTTTTCGGTGACAAAAGGTAGTCGACCGACATTTTTCGTCCTAGTTTAGTCAACAAAATCGACACTGTGGCTTCCACTTCTGTCCGGAGTCACACTCCATTAAGGTTAGGGGCAGCGGTGGCCGAACGGTTTGCGGAGCGGTCTTGTTATCGGAAGGTCGCCAGTTCGAATCCCCGGACCGGCACGTTAAAATTACCACCGCTGAAGTGCCCTTGAGCAAGGCATTGAACCCCTACCATGAAATGTTCTATGAGCAGGGTCTGGCTGTAAACAAGCATCTCGAGCTTAGTCCATTCACCCTGGGTAAACAAAGAACTTTGCTTTGCTTTTTTGGTTTGAGGGAGTAATGGATGGATGGATGGATGGATGGATGGATGGATGATTGAGAGAGTAATGTATGAATGAATGTAGAAGGTTCTCATACTTGTGGTGAAGACAGTGCTGACATGTGTGCTCTTCTGCCCCCTGGTGACGGCTTGCAGCGTGACAGTGTATTCTGTTGATCCAGACAGCTGCTTCATGCTGTAGGAGCTGGCGGTAGGACTCAGCAACATTTCCTGCACGCACGCACGCACGCACGCACGCACGCACGCACGCACGCACACACGCACACAAACACACACACAAACACACACAAACACAAACACAAACACAAACACACACACCAGCGTTATGAAATGTGACAAAAACGAAGGAAGTAAAATGACAATAAACACAACAAAGGTTTCGTGACAACACTTCGTTTTTTTAATCAATTGCATTCTTCATTTGTCCGAAATATAATCAACACGTGGTACAGTAAATCAACACGTGGTACAGTAAATATAATCAACACGTGGTACAGTAAATATAATCAACACGTGGTACAGTAAAAGCCAAGGATAACACCAGCAAAATCCCAATGACTTGTTTCCATGGACCATAATTATTTTAAAACGGCAAATTAAACGCATTAAACAAATGTCGGGTATAGCGTGTTATGCGCGGTGGAACCCTGGATTAAACAATTAGCGGCCGTCAAACTGTTAACAGCCCATTCATCCAAACAGAAAAGTCCTGTCTGATTGTTTTTACACAACGTCAAACTCACCAACATTGCAGCTGTACGAAAAGCTGGAATTATCCTCTTTCTGTCTGCAAAGTGTTTGTTTCATAGAAATCCACCGTAGACATTATGAGCTGCTTTCTTTCTAAGTGTTGCAGTTTGGAAGTGCTCGTTAGATATCACTCAACGGCCCTGCGTACCACCTGTTTTGAATTTGCACATAATGCAGGAGGCAGCAGGACGTTGCTTTGCTGAAAACGAGCGCTTTCCAAACTCTGATGGCAAGATGGCTCATTCCCTGTATTTGCATCGTTCCCGAGTATAGGCCCGGTGCACAACAGGCACTGTTTCTATGGTGTACTCAGTTCCTGTGAGCTTGTAGATCTGCTATTTCTTCCACACGTACCTTGGTGATGCCGTCAGGGGAGGTGTACGGGTCAGGGTGGCGAGTGTGGGATCTCCTTGGGGTTTGAGTAACCGGTGACCGGCCCATAGAGTATATAAAAGGATAGAGACTGAACTGGCGTGAAGCTCCGCCCCCCCAGCTATTCATGTCAGTGGAAGTTGCTCAGTGGCGTTTTGAAGCACCCGGAAGACTGCCGGAAGTACCGTCTCAGAACGTCTACTTCCGCATTTGACCACCAAATTTTGGTGGTCAAATGCGGAAGTGCAACCGAGCGCTCAATGTTAAAGCCCAGCTGCACGGGGTTTCCCGGTCATGAATCCACGGGTCCGCCTGTAGTCCCTCCTCCTACCACTAGGGAGGAGGGCTTCAACGTTGAATAGCCTCACTGGCCCCTTGGACCGGCCCCCCAGCCCTCCCCATACACCCCTCTCCACCTTCCATACTTGCGGGACTAGCTCCAGCTCCATGCCTTTTGTAGCTCACCTTAGTGACTCCATCAGGGCAGGTGTAGTTTACCTTAGTGACTCCGTCGGGGGAGGTGTAGTTTACCTTAGTGACTCCGTCGGGGGAGGTGTAGTTTACCTTAGTGACTCCATCGGGGCAGGTGTAGTTTACCTTAGTGACTCCGTCGAAGGAGGTGTAGTTTACCTTAGTGACTCCGTTGGGGGAGGTGTAGTTTACCTTAGTGACTCCGTCAGGGCAGGTGTAGTTTACCTTAGTGACTCCGTCAGGGCAGGTGTAGTTTACCTTAGTGACTCCGTCGGGGGAGGTGTAGTTTACCTTAGTGACTCCGTCAGGGCAGGTGTAGTTTACCTTAGTGACTCCGTCAGGGCAGGTGTAGTTTACCTTAGTGACTCCGTCGGGGGAGGTGTAGTTTACCTTAGTGACTCCGTCAGGGCAGGTGTAGTTTACCTTAGTGACTCCGTCGGGGGAGGTGTAGTTTACCTTAGTGACTCCGTCGGGGGAGGTGTAGTTTACCTTAGTGACTCCGTCAGGGCAGGTGTAGTTTACCTTAGTGACTCCGTCAGGGCAGGTGTAGTTTACCTTAGTGACTCCGTCGGGGGAGGTGTAGTTTACCTTAGTGACTCCGTTGGGGCAGGTGTAGTTTACCTTAGTGACTCCGTCGGGGCAGGTGTAGTTTACCTTAGTGACTCCGTCGGGGCAGGTGTAGTTTACCTTAGTGACTCCGTCAGGGCAGGTGTAGTTTACCTTAGTGACTCCGTCGGGGGAGGTGTAGTTTACCTTAGTGACTCCGTCGGGGGAGGTGTAGTTTACCTTAGTGACTCCGTCGGGGGAGGTGTAGTTTACCTTAGTGACTCCGTCGGGGGAGGTGTAGTTTACCTTAGTGACTCCGTCAGGGCAGGTGTAGTTTACCTTAGTGACTCCATCGGGGCAGGTGTAGTTTACCTTAGTGACTCCGTCGGGGGAGGTGTAGTTTACCTTAGTGACTCCGTCGGGGGAGGTGTAGTTTACCTTAGTGACTCCGTCGGGGGAGGTGTAGTTTACCTTAGTGACTCCGTCAGGGCAGGTGTAGTTTACCTTAGTGACTCCATCGGGGCAGGTGTAGTTTACCTTAGTGACTCCGTCGGGGGAGGTGTAGTTTACCTTAGTGACTCCGTCGGGGCAGGTGTAGTTTACCTTAGTGACTCCGTCGGGGGAGGTGTAGTTTACCTTAGTGACTCCGTCGGGGGAGGTGTAGTTTACCTTAGTGACTCCGTCAGGGCAGGTGTAGTTTACCTTAGTGACTCCGTCAGGGCAGGTGTAGTTTACCTTAGTGACTCCGTCAGGGCAGGTGTAGTTTACCTTAGTGACTCCGTCGGGGCAGGTGTAGTTTACCTTAGTGACTCCGTCGGGGGAGGTGTAGTTTACCTTAGTGACTCCGTCAGGGCAGGTGTAGTTTACCTTAGTGACTCCGTCAGGGCAGGTGTAGTTTACCTTAGTGACTCCGTCAGGGCAGGTGTAGTTTACCTTAGTGACTCCGTCGGGGCAGGTGTAGTTTACCTTAGTGACTCCGTCGGGGGAGGTGTAGTTTACCTTAGTGACTCCGTCGGGGGAGGTGTAGTTTACCTTAGTGACTCCGTCGGGGGAGGTGTAGTTTACCTTAGTGACTCCGTCGGGGCAGGTGTAGTTTACCTTAGTGACTCCGTCGGGGGAGGTGTAGTTTACCTTAGTGACTCCGTCGGGGGAGGTGTAGTTTACCTTAGTGACTCCGTCGGGGGAGGTGTAGTTTACCTTAGTGACTCCGTCGGGGGAGGTGTAGTTTACCTTAGTGACTCCGTCGGGGCAGGTGTAGTTTACCTTAGTGACTCCGTCAGGGCAGGTGTAGTTTACCTTAGTGACTCCGTCGGGGGAGGTGTAGTTTACCTTAGTGACTCCGTCGGGGGAGGTGTAGTTTACCTTAGTGACTCCGTCGGGGCAGGTGTAGTTTACCTTAGTGACTCCGTCGGGGGAGGTGTAGTTTACCTTAGTGACTCCGTCAGGGCAGGTGTAGTTTACCTTAGTGACTCCGTCAGGGCAGGTGTAGTTTACCTTAGTGACTCCATCAGGGCAGGTGTAGTTTACCTTAGTGACTCCATCAGGGCAGGTGTAGTTTACCTTAGTGACTCCGTCAGGGCAGGTGTAGTTTACCTTAGTGACTCCGTCAGGGCAGGTGTAGTTTACCTTAGTGACTCCGTCAGGGCAGGTGTAGTTTACCTTAGTGACTCCATCAGGGCAGGTGTAGTTTACCTTAGTGACTCCGTCAGGGCAGGTGTAGTTTACCTTAGTGACTCCGTCGGGGGAGGTGTAGTTTACCTTAGTGACTCCATCAGGGCAGGTGTAGTTTACCTTAGTGACTCCATCAGGGCAGGTGTAGTTTACCTTAGTGACTCCGTCGGGGGAGGTGTAGTTTACCTTAGTGACTCCGTCGGGGGAGGTGTAGTTTACCTTAGTGACTCCGTCGGGGGAGGTGTAGTTTACCTTAGTGACTCCGTCGGGGGAGGTGTAGTTTACCTTAGTGACTCCGTCGGGGCAGGTGTAGTTTACCTTAGTGACTCCGTCGGGGCAGGTGTAGTTTACCTTAGTGACTCCGTCGGGGGAGGTGTAGTTTACCTTAGTGACTCCGTCGGGGGAGGTGTAGTTTACCTTAGTGACTCCGTCAGGGCAGGTGTAGTTTACCTTAGTGACTCCGTCGGGGGAGGTGTAGTTTACCTTAGTGACTCCGTCGGGGCAGGTGTAGTTTACCTTAGTGACTCCGTCGGGGCAGGTGTAGTTTACCTTAGTGACTCCGTCGGGGCAGGTGTAGTTTACCTTAGTGACTCCGTCGGGGCAGGTGTAGTTTACCTTAGTGACTCCGTCAGGGCAGGTGTAGTTTACCTTAGTGACTCCGTCAGGGCAGGTGTAGTTTACCTTAGTGACTCCGTCGGGGGAGGTGTAGTTTACCTTAGTGACTCCGTCAGGGGAGGTGTAGTTTACCTTAGTGACTCCGTCGGGGGAGGTGTAGTTTACCTTAGTGACTCCGTCAGGGCAGGTGTAGTTTACCTTAGTGACTCCGTCAGGGCAGGTGTAGTTTACCTTAGTGACTCCGTCAGGGCAGGTGTAGTTTACCTTAGTGACTCCGTCAGGGCAGGTGTAGTTTACCTTAGTGACTCCGTCGGGGGAGGTGTAGTTTACCTTAGTGACTCCGTCGGGGCAGGTGTAGTTCACCTTAGTGACTCCGTCGGGGGAGGTGTAGTTTACCTTAGTGACTCCGTCGGGGCAGGTGTAGTTTACCTTAGTGACTCCGTCGGGGCAGGTGTAGTTTACCTTAGTGACTCCGTCGGGGCAGGTGTAGTTTACCTTAGTGACTCCGTCAGGGCAGGTGTAGTTTACCTTAGTGACTCCGTCGGGGGAGGTGTAGTTTACCTTAGTGACTCCGTCAGGGCAGGTGTAGTTTACCTTAGTGACTCCGTCAGGGCAGGTGTAGTTTACCTTAGTGACTCCGTCAGGGCAGGTGTAGTTTACCTTAGTGACTCCGTCGGGGGAGGTGTAGTTTACCTTAGTGACTCCGTCAGGGCAGGTGTAGTTTACCTTAGTGACTCCGTCAGGGCAGGTGTAGTTTACCTTAGTGACTCCGTCGGGGGAGGTGTAGTTTACCTTAGTGACTCCGTCAGGGCAGGTGTAGTTTACCTTAGTGACTCCGTCGGGGGAGGTGTAGTTTACCTTAGTGACTCCGTCAGGGCAGGTGTAGTTTACCTTAGTGACTCCGTCAGGGCAGGTGTAGTTTACCTTAGTGACTCCGTCGGGGCAGGTGTAGTTTACCTTAGTGACTCCGTCGGGGCAGGTGTAGTTTACCTTAGTGACTCCGTCGGGGCAGGTGTAGTTTACCTTAGTGACTCCGTCAGGGCAGGTGTAGTTTACCTTAGTGACTCCGTCAGGGCAGGTGTAGTTTACCTTAGTGACTCCGTCGGGGCAGGTGTAGTTTACCTTAGTGACTCCGTCAGGGCAGGTGTAGTTTACCTTAGTGACTCCGTCAGGGCAGGTGTAGTTTACCTTAGTGACTCCGTCAGGGCAGGTGTAGTTTACCTTAGTGACTCCATCGGGGGAGGTGTAGTTTACCTTAGTGACTCCATCAGGGCAGGTGTAGTTTACCTTAGTGACTCCGTCGGGGGAGGTGTAGTTTACCTTAGTGACTCCATCAGGGCAGGTGTAGTTTACCTTAGTGACTCCGTCGGGGGAGGTGTAGTTTACCTTAGTGACTCCATCAGGGCAGGTGTAGTTTACCTTAGTGACTCCGTCAGGGCAGGTGTAGTTTACCTTAGTGACTCCATCGGGGGAGGTGTAGTTTACCTTAGTGACTCCATCAGGGCAGGTGTAGTTTACCTTAGTGACTCCGTCGGGGGAGGTGTAGTTTACCTTAGTGACTCCGTCGGGGCAGGTGTAGTTTACCTTAGTGACTCCGTCGGGGGAGGTGTAGTTTACCTTAGTGACTCCGTCAGGGCAGGTGTAGTTTACCTTAGTGACTCCGTCAGGGCAGGTGTAGTTTACCTTAGTGACTCCATCAGGGCAGGTGTAGTTTACCTTAGTGACTCCGTCGGGGGAGGTGTAGTTTACCTTAGTGACTCCGTCAGGGCAGGTGTAGTTTACCTTAGTGACTCCGTCGGGGGAGGTGTAGTTTACCTTAGTGACTCCATCAGGGCAGGTGTAGTTTACCTTAGTGACTCCGTCGGGGGAGGTGTAGTTTACCTTAGTGACTCCATCGGGGCAGGTGTAGTTTACCTTAGTGACTCCGTCAGGGCAGGTGTAGTTTACCTTAGTGACTCCGTCAGGGCAGGTGTAGTTTACCTTAGTGACTCCGTCAGGGCAGGTGTAGTTTACCTTAGTGACTCCGTCGGGGCAGGTGTAGTTTACCTTAGTGACTCCGTCGGGGCAGGTGTAGTTTACCTTAGTGACTCCGTCGGGGCAGGTGTAGTTTACCTTAGTGACTCCGTCAGGGCAGGTGTAGTTTACCTTAGTGACTCCGTCAGGGCAGGTGTAGTTTACCTTAGTGACTCCGTCGGGGCAGGTGTAGTTTACCTTAGTGACTCCGTCAGGGCAGGTGTAGTTTACCTTAGTGACTCCGTCAGGGCAGGTGTAGTTTACCTTAGTGACTCCGTCAGGGCAGGTGTAGTTTACCTTAGTGACTCCGTCGGGGGAGGTGTAGTTTACCTTAGTGACTCCGTCGGGGCAGGTGTAGTTTACCTTAGTGACTCCGTCGGGGGAGGTGTAGTTTACCTTAGTGACTCCGTCAGGGCAGGTGTAGTTTACCTTAGTGACTCCGTCGGGGGAGGTGTAGTTTACCTTAGTGACTCCATCGGGGCAGGTGTAGTTTACCTTAGTGACTCCGTCGGGGGAGGTGTAGTTTACCTTAGTGACTCCGTCGGGGCAGGTGTAGTTTACCTTAGTGACTCCATCAGGGCAGGTGTAGTTTACCTTAGTGACTCCGTCGGGGGAGGTGTAGTTTACCTTAGTGACTCCGTCGGGGGAGGTGTAGTTTACCTTAGTGACTCCGTCGGGGGAGGTGTAGTTTACCTTAGTGACTCCGTCAGGGCAGGTGTAGTTTACCTTAGTGACTCCGTCGGGGCAGGTGTAGTTTACCTTAGTGACTCCGTCGGGGGAGGTGTAGTTTACCTTAGTGACTCCGTCGGGGGAGGTGTAGTTTACCTTAGTGACTCCGTCAGGGCAGGTGTAGTTTACCTTAGTGACTCCGT
Source organism: Electrona antarctica (assembly GCF_951216825.1). NCBI lineage: Eukaryota > Metazoa > Chordata > Actinopteri > Myctophiformes > Myctophidae > Electrona > Electrona antarctica. Next base: position 3,534,810 of record NC_136797.1, on the reverse strand, counting down.
CGGGGGAGGTGTAGTTTACCTTAGTGACTCCGTCAGGGCAGGTGTAGTTTACCTTAGTGACTCCGTCAGGGCAGGTGTAGTTTACCTTAGTGACTCCGTCGGGGGAGGTGTAGTTTACCTTAGTGACTCCGTCAGGGCAGGTGTAGTTTACCTTAGTGACTCCGTCGGGGCAGGTGTAGTTTACCTTAGTGACTCCGTCAGGGCAGGTGTAGTTTACCTTAGTGACTCCGTCGGGGGAGGTGTAGTTTACCTTAGTGACTCCGTCAGGGCAGGTGTAGTTTACCTTAGTGACTCCGTCAGGGCAGGTGTAGTTTACCTTAGTGACTCCGTCGGGGGAGGTGTAGTTTACCTTAGTGACTCCGTCGGGGCAGGTGTAGTTTACCTTAGTGACTCCGTCGGGGCAGGTGTAGTTTACCTTAGTGACTCCGTCAGGGGAGGTGTAGTTTACCTTAGTGACTCCGTCGGGGGAGGTGTAGTTTACCTTAGTGACTCCGTCGGGGCAGGTGTAGTTTACCTTAGTGACTCCGTCGGGGGAGGTGTAGTTTACCTTAGTGACTCCGTCGGGGCAGGTGTAGTTTACCTTAGTGACTCCGTCGGGGCAGGTGTAGTTTACCTTAGTGACTCCGTCAGGGGAGGTGTAGTTTACCTTAGTGACTCCGTCGGGGGAGGTGTAGTTTACCTTAGTGACTCCGTCGGGGGAGGTGTAGTTTACCTTAGTGACTCCGTCGGGGCAGGTGTAGTTTACCTTAGTGACTCCGTCGGGGGAGGTGTAGTTTACCTTAGTGACTCCGTCAGGGCAGGTGTAGTTTACCTTAGTGACTCCGTCAGGGCAGGTGTAGTTTACCTTAGTGACTCCGTCAGGGCAGGTGTAGTTTACCTTAGTGACTCCATCAGGGCAGGTGTAGTTTACCTTAGTGACTCCGTCAGGGCAGGTGTAGTTTACCTTAGTGACTCCGTCAGGGCAGGTGTAGTTTACCTTAGTGACTCCATCAGGGCAGGTGTAGTTTACCTTAGTGACTCCGTCAGGGCAGGTGTAGTTTACCTTAGTGACTCCATCAGGGCAGGTGTAGTTTACCTTAGTGACTCCGTCAGGGCAGGTGTAGTTTACCTTAGTGACTCCATCAGGGCAGGTGTAGTTTACCTTAGTGACTCCGTCAGGGCAGGTGTAGTTTACCTTAGTGACTCCATCAGGGCAGGTGTAGTTTACCTTAGTGACTCCGTCAGGGCAGGTGTAGTTTACCTTAGTGACTCCATCAGGGCAGGTGTAGTTTACCTTAGTGACTCCGTCAGGGCAGGTGTAGTTTACCTTAGTGACTCCGTCAGGGCAGGTGTAGTTTACCTTAGTGACTCCGTCAGGGCAGGTGTAGTTTACCTTAGTGACTCCGTCGGGGGAGGTGTAGTTTACCTTAGTGACTCCATCGGGGCAGGTGTAGTTTACCTTAGTGACTCCGTCGGGGGAGGTGTAGTTTACCTTAGTGACTCCGTCAGGGCAGGTGTAGTTTACCTTAGTGACTCCATCGGGGGAGGTGTAGTTTACCTTAGTGACTCCGTCAGGGCAGGTGTAGTTTACCTTAGTGACTCCATCGGGGGAGGTGTAGTTTACCTTAGTGACTCCGTCAGGGCAGGTGTAGTTTACCTTAGTGACTCCGTCGGGGGAGGTGTAGTTTAGCTTAGTGACTCCGTCAGGGCAGGTGTAGTTTACCTTAGTGACTCCGTCGGGGGAGGTGTAGTTTACCTTAGTGACTCCGTTGGGGGAGGTGTAGTTTACCTTAGTGACTCCGTCAGGGCAGGTGTAGTTTACCTTAGTGACTCCGTCGGGGCAGGTGTAGTTTACCTTAGTGACTCCGTCAGGGCAGGTGTAGTTTACCTTAGTGACTCCGTCGGGGCAGGTGTAGTTTACCTTAGTGACTCCGTCGGGGCAGGTGTAGTTTACCTTAGTGACTCCGTCGGGGCAGGTGTAGTTTACCTTAGTGACTCCGTCAGGGGAGGTGTAGTTTACCTTAGTGACTCCGTCAGGGGAGGTGTAGTTTACCTTAGTGACTCCGTCAGGGGAGGTGTAGTTTACCTTAGTGACTCCGTCGGGGGAGGTGTAGTTTACCTTAGTGACTCCGTCGGGGGAGGTGTAGTTTACCTTAGTGACTCCGTCGGGGCAGGTGTAGTTTACCTTAGTGACTCCGTCAGGGCAGGTGTAGTTTACCTTAGTGACTCCGTCAGGGCAGGTGTAGTTTACCTTAGTGACTCCGTCGGGGGAGGTGTAGTTTACCTTAGTGACTCCGTCAGGGCAGGTGTAGTTTACCTTAGTGACTCCGTCAGGGCAGGTGTAGTTTACCTTAGTGACTCCGTCAGGGGAGGTGTAGTTTACCTTAGTGACTCCGTCAGGGGAGGTGTAGTTTACCTTAGTGACTCCGTCGGGGGAGGTGTAGTTTACCTTAGTGACTCCGTCGGGGGAGGTGTAGTTTACCTTAGTGACTCCGTCAGGGCAGGTGTAGTTTACCTTAGTGACTCCGTCAGGGCAGGTGTAGTTTACCTTAGTGACTCCGTCGGGGCAGGTGTAGTTTACCTTAGTGACTCCGTCGGGGGAGGTGTAGTTTACCTTAGTGACTCCGTCAGGGCAGGTGTAGTTTACCTTAGTGACTCCGTCAGGGCAGGTGTAGTTTACCTTAGTGACTCCGTCGGGGGAGGTGTAGTTTACCTTAGTGACTCCGTCAGGGCAGGTGTAGTTTACCTTAGTGACTCCGTCGGGGCAGGTGTAGTTTACCTTAGTGACTCCGTCGGGGCAGGTGTAGTTTACCTTAGTGACTCCGTCAGGGCAGGTGTAGTTTACCTTAGTGACTCCGTCAGGGCAGGTGTAGTTTACCTTAGTGACTCCGTCAGGGCAGGTGTAGTTTACCTTAGTGACTCCGTCAGGGCAGGTGTAGTTTACCTTAGTGACTCCGTCAGGGCAGGTGTAGTTTACCTTAGTGACTCCGTCGGGGGAGGTGTAGTTTACCTTAGTGACTCCGTCAGGGCAGGTGTAGTTTACCTTAGTGACTCCGTCAGGGCAGGTGTAGTTTACCTTAGTGACTCCGTCAGGGCAGGTGTAGTTTACCTTAGTGACTCCGTCAGGGCAGGTGTAGTTTACCTTAGTGACTCCGTCGGGGGAGGTGTAGTTTACCTTAGTGACTCCGTCAGGGCAGGTGTAGTTTACCTTAGTGACTCCGTCAGGGCAGGTGTAGTTTACCTTAGTGACTCCGTCGGGGGAGGTGTAGTTTACCTTAGTGACTCCGTCGGGGCAGGTGTAGTTTACCTTAGTGACTCCGTCGGGGGAGGTGTAGTTTACCTTAGTGACTCCGTCAGGGCAGGTGTAGTTTACCTTAGTGACTCCGTCGGGGGAGGTGTAGTTTACCTTAGTGACTCCGTCGGGGCAGGTGTAGTTTACCTTAGTGACTCCGTCAGGGCAGGTGTAGTTTACCTTAGTGACTCCGTCAGGGCAGGTGTAGTTTACCTTAGTGACTCCGTCGGGGGAGGTGTAGTTTACCTTAGTGACTCCGTCAGGGCAGGTGTAGTTTACCTTAGTGACTCCGTCGGGGGAGGTGTAGTTTACCTTAGTGACTCCGTCGGGGCAGGTGTAGTTTACCTTAGTGACTCCGTTGGGGCAGGTGTAGTTTACCTTAGTGACTCCGTCAGGGCAGGTGTAGTTTACCTTAGTGACTCCGTCAGGGCAGGTGTAGTTTACCTTAGTGACTCCGTTGGGGGAGGTGTAGTTTACCTTAGTGACTCCATCGGGGCAGGTGTAGTTTACCTTAGTGACTCCGTCAGGGCAGGTGTAGTTTACCTTAGTGACTCCGTCGGGGCAGGTGTAGTTTACCTTAGTGACTCCGTTGGGGGAGGTGTAGTTTACCTTAGTGACTCCGTCGGGGCAGGTGTAGTTTACCTTAGTGACTCCGTCGGGGGAGGTGTAGTTTACCTTAGTGACTCCGTCGGGGGAGGTGTAGTTTACCTTAGTGACTCCGTCAGGGCAGGTGTAGTTTACCTTAGTGACTCCGTCGGGGGAGGTGTAGTTTACCTTAGTGACTCCGTCGGGGGAGGTGTAGTTTACCTTAGTGACTCCGTCAGGGCAGGTGTAGTTTACCTTAGTGACTCCGTCGGGGGAGGTGTAGTTTACCTTAGTGACTCCGTTGGGGGAGGTGTAGTTTACCTTAGTGACTCCGTCAGGGCAGGTGTAGTTTACCTTAGTGACTCCGTCAGGGCAGGTGTAGTTTACCTTAGTGACTCCGTCGGGGCAGGTGTAGTTTACCTTAGTGACTCCGTCGGGGGAGGTGTAGTTTACCTTAGTGACTCCGTCGGGGCAGGTGTAGTTTACCTTAGTGACTCCATCAGGGCAGGTGTAGTTTACCTTAGTGACTCCGTCAGGGCAGGTGTAGTTTACCTTAGTGACTCCGTCAGGGCAGGTGTAGTTTACCTTAGTGACTCCGTCAGGGCAGGTGTAGTTTACCTTAGTGACTCCGTCGGGGGAGGTGTAGTTTACCTTAGTGACTCCGTCAGGGCAGGTGTAGTTTACCTTAGTGACTCCGTCGGGGGAGGTGTAGTTTACCTTAGTGACTCCATCAGGGCAGGTGTAGTTTACCTTAGTGACTCCGTCGGGGCAGGTGTAGTTTACCTTAGTGACTCCGTCAGGGCAGGTGTAGTTTACCTTAGTGACTCCGTCGGGGGAGGTGTAGTTTACCTTAGTGACTCCGTCGGGGCAGGTGTAGTTTACCTTAGTGACTCCGTCGGGGGAGGTGTAGTTTACCTTAGTGACTCCGTCGGGGCAGGTGTAGTTTACCTTAGTGACTCCGTCAGGGCAGGTGTAGTTTACCTTAGTGACTCCGTCGGGGGAGGTGTAGTTTACCTTAGTGACTCCGTTGGGGGAGGTGTAGTTTACCTTAGTGACTCCGTCAGGGCAGGTGTAGTTTACCTTAGTGACTCCGTCGGGGGAGGTGTAGTTTACCTTAGTGACTCCATCAGGGCAGGTGTAGTTTACCTTAGTGACTCCGTTGGGGGAGGTGTAGTTTACCTTAGTGACTCCGTCAGGGGAGGTGTAGTTTACCTTAGTGACTCCGTCGGGGGAGGTGTAGTTTACCTTAGTGACTCCGTCGGGGGAGGTGTAGTTTACCTTAGTGACTCCGTTGGGGGAGGTGTAGTTTACCTTAGTGACTCCGTTGGGGGAGGTGTAGTTTACCTTAGTGACTCCGTCAGGGCAGGTGTAGTTTACCTTAGTGACTCCGTCGGGGGAGGTGTAGTTTACCTTAGTGACTCCGTCGGGGGAGGTGTAGTTTACCTTAGTGACTCCGTCGGGGGAGGTGTAGTTTACCTTAGTGACTCCGTCAGGGCAGGTGTAGTTTACCTTAGTGACTCCGTCGGGGGAGGTGTAGTTTACCTTAGTGACTCCGTCGGGGGAGGTGTAGCTCAGTGTATATCCGGCGATGTCGCCTCGTGGCGGTTTCCACACGGCCGTAGCGCTGTCCGTGTGGACGTCTTTGACCTCGAGGTCACGAGGGGCGTCCAGCTCTGAAACACACACACAGAGAGAGAGAGAGAGAGAGAGAGAGAGAGAGAGAGCGAGAGAGAGAGAGAGCTGTTGATTTGGACGGAAAATATCTGGACATCTTAGCAGTGTTGTTTTCGTCGACTAAAACTATGACGAATTTCGTCAACACATAAAAACTAGACTAAAAGGTTAGGAAGGGACCAGTGGACAATCGATCCAGTAGGAGTCATTTTACACAACGCGTCGCGCTGTGTAAAATCAGTCATTACGACGGCATTTAGGTCCACCAAAATAAATTTTGTTCGATTAAATGGTAAATGGTACATTTATATAGCGCCTTTATCCAAGGCGCTTTACATAGATTGTGCATTACATTCACCCATTCACACACACATTCATACACCGATGGCGGCGGAAGCCATGCAAGGTACCAACCAGCACATCGGGAGCAATTTGGGGTTCAGTGTCTTGCCCAAGGACACTTCGACATGTAGACAGGAGGAGCCGGGATTCGAACCGCCGACCCATGGATCATTGGACGACCTGCTCTACCTCCTGAGCCACAGCCGCCCTGCAAATCAACTGTAGATTTAGTTGACTAGAATCTTATGATATTTAGTCGACTAAAACTAGACCAACACTAAAACATTCCAGGTGACAAAAATGTAACTAAAACTAAATGGAAACTATTCAAGAAACTAAAATATAAATTTGCTGCCAAAAACAACCCGTATCACTTAGTGCTGTCAAAGCTTTTTTGATTGATTGATTGAAAAATGTATTAACAGTTTGCAGAATTACAGTACATTTCAAGCACAAACTCAATACAAAGGCTGTTAACTGTGAGTGGACGACCCAATTAAGCATTACACTTGTTTCCAATAGGGTCCACCATGTTCAATTCATCAAAAACATTTAGAGACGTACAAATAGACACTTCTATATAGACAAAGGACAGAACAGGAATTCATCATAAAGGAGGTAAAAAGGGAAAAGATACATATACAGTGAGGGAAAAAGGGAATTGCAGCCGTCCGTAGGTGCCCTTTGAGAGCGGTTATGAAGGAGTCAAGGGATTCGCATGTCGCACTGTTGGTAGGGCGTTCCACATTTTGGTGGCATAGGAGCGAAAATAATTTAGTCCCTTGTTTGTGCCGAATCTGGGTTGTACATGGTTCGTTGCACTCCCTCTGGTGTTGTGGGTGTGGACTTCGTTAACATTAAGGAAGTATCTAGACAGGTACATGGGTATCTTGGTGGTGTATCGAATCTTGTGGACCAGACCCATTGCAAGATGCTGTACTCTGTCGTCGACCCTAAGCCATTCCAGCCTGTCGAAGTGGGCAGGGGTGAGGTGGGTTCGGGGGGCTAGATCAAGTAGGAGCCTGACCAGTTTCTTTTGGGAAGTCTGGAGCCTGGTTTTAAGGGCCTTTGAGGTGCTGTGGTACCAGGAGGTGCATGCATAGTCAAAGAAACCTTGTACAAGGGCTCCTGTTAAGGTCTTCAAGGTGTTTTTGTTGACCAGTGAGGAGATCCTGTAAAGGAATCTTGTTCTATGGTTGACCTTTTTGATTACGTTGGTGGCCATTTTATCACCGGAAAGATTAGCCTCCAGGATGGAACCTAGGTAGGTAATTTCATCTTTACGTGTGATAACATTGTCACCCACTCTAACCAAGAAGCCATTTGCCTTGCTGAGATTACTATTAGAGCCAAAGAGAATGGATTCAGTTTTTCCCAGGTGTAAAGATAGTTTGTTATCAGCGAGCCAGGTGCAGATTCTACCGAGTTCAGAGCTGAGGGCCTTTTCAACCTGCAGTTTGTTCCTGTCCGAGACTAGCAGTGCCGAGTCATCTGCGAACAGGAACAAGTTGCAGTCACAAGCTGAAGTCATGTCGTTAACATATATTAGGAACAGTAAAGGCCCTAGTATGCTCCCTTGTGGAACGCCACAGCTCACTGGGAGGGGGGGGGGGCAGTGTTCCATTCACCTCCACCATCTGTTCTCTCCCCTCCAGGTAGGATTGCATCCAGCTCACTGATGTGCTATCGAAACCAATTGCTTTTAGCTTGTTAACCAGTATGGAGTGGTTCACGGTGTCAAAAGCCTTTTGGAGGTCCAGCATGACCATGCCGCAGTATTTGCCAGCATCCACCTCATGTTTGATGTGGTCGCTCAAATAGAGAAGGCATGTGTCAGTGGAGTTGGACGTTCTGAAGCCAGATTGGAACTCGTACATTAATTTATTAGTGGCAAGATACTTTTCAACCTGTTCATAGACTATTTTTTCCATCACTTTCGAGATGGAGCTTAGAATAGAAATAGGGCGGTAGTTGCCGGGGTCTAATTTACTCCCTTTCTTGTGCAAGGGGGTTACTTTGGCCAGTTTGAAATCTTGGGGGACCTGTCCCTGTTTGATGGAGAGGTTTACTATGTGGGTGATGATTGGAGCTATAGAGATGGCTGAGTCTCTGAGAAATTTGGAGGGAATATTGTCATGGCCATGCAGTGGCCTTGTGGGGTTGAGCGGCAGCTCCGTGTTCCATTGCTTCCCCTTCAGCCTCAATGCATTGAAAAAAAGCAAGGTGGTGGATGAGGCCTTTCTAGTCCTTTTTAAGAGTATTCCATTTCAAATCACGCTGGATGAATAAAGCGACTGTGTTTAGTGGCTCAATAGCAACTCCCCGTGAACCGTGCATCTAAAATATGAACGCTTCTAGCAGGGCTGGACTGGCCACAGGACGTGCCGGGCATATTCCCGGTGGGCCGCGACCGTAGGGGGCCGCCATGACAGGCAGGCAGGCCAATAGGCGGCAGGCCACCAGGAAAGGTCCGGGCGTGCTGCCATTCTGCCAGTGCCATCATGATAATTTCACTGTACCTGTATCAGTGAGTGACAAATAAACCCTCTACAAAGGGTTGTGTAGTTGTCTTCTGTTGGTTTGTATCATTTATGTTGTTCTGTAAAAGTGGTGGTATTAGGGCTCGTTTGTGTGTGTGTGCCTCGACGGAGCGAGCGGTAGAGTTTCTGCTGTCTGCGCGCTGGTTGTGGTGGGCCGGTCTGGGCCAAATTCACGCGAAAAGGACCGGGCCGCATTTTTGTCCCAGTCCAGCCCCGGCTTCTAAAGACTCTTAGCCAGTGATTAGTCTGATCAGCGCGGCCACCTTCACCATCGCTGTTTTGGGGGAGACAGCAAATGGAATGGCGGTGAACGGTTGGCGGTTGCTTAACTATCGCTGTAGCGCCCCCCCCTGGCGGTGGTTGAGTTAACCGGCGCGTTGTCGTTGTGAGCGTCCTGTACCTGTGGTGAAGCCGGTGGAGGCGGAGACACTGTGCAGCGTCTCTCTGGTGGCGTAGACGTCCACGGTGTAGCGCGTGGCGGGAACCAGAGAGCCCATCTCCAACTCCACCACGTTCCCCGAAACATGCTCCTCAACGGGGGGCACTGCACGCGCACACACAAACGCATACACACACACACACGCACACGCACACACACAAACGCATACACACACACACACACACACACACACACACACCCGTTTGAATACATTATCATGACGTAAAATAGACACTATGGGCCCTATTAAGCAAGACGAAAAACCCATGCGGTAATACAGATTTCGCCCTCGCTCTGCGCCTTTTCGTATTATGGAAGCCGTGGTGAGCGCTCACTCATATGGAATACCACGTTCCTGCATAATTTAGCATTGGGGGAGTGTCCATATGTAAATTATTTTCGCTTTGCGCTAGTTGCTATTAAGCCCCTTGACCTAAAAACACTCAGCGCATACCGATTCCGCCTGGGTCTGACCACGTCTTAAAAGCAAAAAGCACTGTTTGATTTTACACTTGAGCGGCTCTGGAGTGCTGCTGGAGTGTTGCCATGTCTGTTTGCTGTTTATTATAAGCGGCTTCTTTTTCTGCAAAGTTGCTTGTAAATATTGGTAGTTGTGGTTGCTTTTCTTGTTTCTAAAGTGCTTATTTGGGCTTTTCTCCTAATGTTGTTTAAACCAGTGATCCTCACACAGCGACATTCCCATGTCAAGGACCCCCAGATGAATGCATTTGCCCAACTAAGCCAGTGACCCCCATGACAGATTTGTGTTTTTAAATGTTTCAATAACATTTTTCAAAAATATTCTTATTGTCACTTTTTTCAAAGATTACTTTTGAAAATAGCAGATCTACCAGCTCACAATGCATCACATTCATTCATTAAAACAATGAACTCTGACTGCAGGGGGATATATATTTATAATGATCATTATAACAATGTGCAAGAAAATATGTAAAAAGAAGGAAGAACTTTATATTTGTGGACAATCAAAATATGCTGGAAATTTTAATGTGGTGTCATTAAAAGGGTCATATATCGCTCATTTCTAAACCTTTTTTAAAAATTAAAACATCTGCTTTCATACGCTGTATCACACCCGACTCAATTCTTCTTCAATAAAATGCTACGAGCGAAGACCATAACATTGGGGCCGCAGCAATACGCATGGCGCACGTATGGCATTTCAACTCATTCCTTCGTCGTGACTCGAATGAAATAAAATAAAATAAACGTTATTTTACTGGTGTTTTTCAATAGAAACAAATAAAGAGCGTGTGTGCAACAGTCAGTGCATATACGTGCATGCACTATAGGCTATATTTCCTCCTTGTCGGGATGGTGAGCTGAGCTCTTCACAGCCCGTTTGTCTTTCATATTATTCTTATAATATTTGATATTATAAACACTCATGGTTCTCTCATTTCTCAGCCGTTCTTTAAAATGTAAAAATCCCCACATTCCTTAGGAATCTTGCTTTCATTCGCTGTATGGTATATGGTTCTATTTTTATCGAATTAAACAATATCAAACAAACTTGTATGTTCGGGGGTTAGACGATTCTGGGAACATTACGCATGGATTGCCAATTTGCCAGCCAATGCTGCGTATCTACTCGCAGTTCCATTCCGATCTGAAAGGTATAGGTAGGTGCCATTTCAAAGGCTTAGTTATTCATTTATGAATCAAATGAACTAGAATAAAGATTTTTACAGCTGTTTTTCATGCTTAGAACAGAAACAAATGAAGTGATGATGTGCGTATATCTCCCTCCCTTAGCATATGGCTGCGCCGCTGTAATGACTTTCCAATGAACACTGCAAGTTACTTAACAAAATAGAGACATAGGCCTACAAGCTATGCACATCATGGCTGTGACAGCTTGTGGATCTGTTCTTTTGAGGCATAAAGGTGACAGCATGCAGTGCAATAGGAATAATTAACCCAAATGTGACAAAGTCATGTCATGTCTATGGTGCCAGTCTGCAGAAATGTAATACCACTTGCCGAAAAGGGCGCATTCCATGAGGACATCAGCTGGTGTCGTAAAGAGAATAGTACGGACATGTTCATTGGGTAAGCCTCAAAACTCCCTGAAACACTCCCATGACTAATTCAAGGCCGTTTTGCTCACACCACGGGGTGTCGAAAGCGCTTCTTACCTGGCCCATAATTGTAATATGACATTGCACACGCCCCCACGTCTTAAAAACTGTAAAATTATATGTAATTAGATTCCACTTGCTTAATAGGGCCCTGTGCCTATATTTGCTCAGAAACCTAAAATTCTCCATTCATTGTCAATGGGAATTTGTGTAGGACAAAGTTTGTGAAGACACACTATGGTGTCAGCCCAACATTGGAATGCGGCAAATACGTCGTTGGAGACGTCAACAATATATACAGATATACAAGCTAAAAACAAGAAGAAAAAAATCACACCCGTGTGAACTGAGCGGTGTAGGCTGTGTGTGCGCGTGTGTGTGTGCGTGTGTGTGTGTGTGTGTGCGTGTGCGTGTGTGTGTGTGTGCGTATGTGTGCGCGTACTGTACTGTGCTATTGTTACAGTGGTCAGTGTGAAGCTCAACAGCTGTACTGTAGCCCCATGGGCTGCTCAACAGTGCCACTTGAGGTCACCCAGCGGTAGTGCAGCTGTGCGTACTGACAGACAGACAGACAGACAGACAGACAGACAGACAGACAGACAGACAGACAGACAGACAGACAGACAGACAGACTGACCTGACTCGGCGCTGTAGGTGATGACGTAACCGTCCACGGTGGCGACAGACGGTTGCCATAGCAACAGGGCTGATGAGTCTGTGACGTTTACTGCGGTCAGACCCTCGGGTTTGTCCAGAGCTGGTGACGCGCACGCACGCACGCACGCACGCACGCACGCACGCACGCACGCACGCACGCACGCACGCACGCACGCACGCACACACACACACACACACACACACACACACACACACACACACACACACACACACACACACACACACACACACACACACACACACGCGCACAGATTATCACTTATGCTCTTTCAGATGGGCAGCGAGTGATGCAGGCGTTCTCGCCTGGATCAGCGACAGATTTGCTCATGTGATGAGGGCCCCCAGGGACCCCCACACGGTGCCGTTTCCGACGCGGGCGGCTCTCCGGAACTGGGTCTGGAACGTTCCGGGGACCCCCACCGCACCACTCACTTCACACGGGTGCGATTTTTTAAAATAATAATCAAAATCCGGGATGTAATGTAGTAAAAGTAAAAGTATTGGACATTGGAAATACTCAAGTAAAGTAGAAATACCACACAATTGTAACGTAAGTAAATGTACTTAGTTATTTTACACCACTGGTGCCATACCTGTAGTGACAGTGTGTGTGCTGTAGGGGGCATCATACCTGTAGTGACAGTGTGTGTGCTGTAGGGGGCATCATACCTGTATTGACAGTGTGTGTGCTGTAGGGGGCATCATACCTGTAGTAACAGTGTCCGTGCTGTAGGGGGCATCACACCTGTAGTAACAGTGTGTGTGCTGTAGGGGGCATCACACCTGTAGTGACAGTGTGTGTGCTGTAGGGGGCATCACACCTGTAGTAACAGTGTCCGTGCTGTAGGGGGCATCATACCTGTAGTAACAGTGTCCGTGCTGTAGGGGGCATCATACCTGTAGTAACAGTGTCCGTGCTGTAGGGGGCATCACACCTGTAGTAACAGTGTCCGTGCTGTAGGGGGCATCACACCTGTAGTAACAGTGTCCGTGCTGTAGGGGGCATCATACCTGTAGTAACAGTGTCCGTGCTGTAGGGGGCATCATACCTGTAGTAACAGTGTCCGTGCTGTAGGGGGCATCATACCTGTAGTAACAGTGTCCGTGCTGTAGGGGGCATCATACCTGTAGTAACAGTGTGTGTGCTGTAGGGGGCATCATACCTGTAGTAACAGTGTGTGTGCTGTAGGGGGCATCACACCTGTAGTAACAGTGTGTGTGCTGTAGGGGGCATCATACCTGTAGTAACAGTGTCCGTGCTGTAGGGGGCATCATACCTGTAGTAACAGTGTCCGTGCTGTAGGGGGCATCACACCTGTAGTAACAGTGTCCGTGCTGTAGGGGGCATCATACCTGTAGTAACAGTGTCCGTGCTGTAGGGGGCATCACACCTGTAGAAACAGTGTGTGTGCTGTAGGGGGCATCACACCTGTAGTAACAGTGAGTGTGCTGTAGGGGGCATCACACCTGTAGTAACAGTGTGTGTGCTGTAGGGGGCATCATACCTGTAGTAATAGTGTCCGTGCTGTAGGGGGCATCACACCTGTAGTAACAGTGTCCGTGCTGTAGGGGGCATCATACCTGTAGTAACAGTGTCCGTGCTGTAGGGGGCATCATACCTGTAGTAACAGTGTCCATGCTGTAGGGGGCATCATACCTGTAGTGACAGTGTGTGTGCTGTAGGGGGCATCACACCTGTAGTAACAGTGTGTGTGCTGTAGGGGGCATCATACCTGTAGTAACAGTGTCCGTGCTGTAGGGGGCATCATACCTGTAGTGACAGTGTCCATGCTGTAGGGGGCATCATACCTGTAGTAACAGTGTCCGTGCTGTAGGGGGCATCACACCTGTAGTGACAGTGTGTGTGCTGTAGGGGGCATCATACCTGTAGTAACAGTGTGTGTGCTGTAGGGGGCATCACACCTGTAGTGACAGTGTGTGTGCTGTAGGGGGCATCATACCTGTAGTAACAGTGTGTGTGCTGTAGGGGGCATCATACCTGTAGTGACAGTGTCCATGCTGTAGGGGGCATCATACCTGTAGTAACAGTGTCCGTGCTGTAGGGGGCATCATACCTGTAGTGACAGTGTGTGTGCTGTAGGGGGCATCACACCTGTAGTGACAGTGTGTGTGCTGTAGGGGGCATCATACCTGTAGTAACAGTGTGTGTGCTGTAGGGGGCATCACACCTGTAGTAACAGTGTGTGTGCTGTAGGGGGCATCACACCTGTAGTGACAGTGTGTGTGCTGTAGGGGGCATCACACCTGTAGTAACAGTGTCCGTGCTGTAGGGGGCATCACTGCTGTAGGGGGCATCACACCTGTAGTAACAGTGTCCGTGCTGTAGGGGGCATCATACCTGTAGTAACAGTGTGTGTGCTGTAGGGGGCATCATACCTGTAGTAACAGTGTGTGTGCTGTAGGGGGCATCACACCTGTAGTAACAGTGTGTGTGCTGTAGGGGGCATCATACCTGTAGTAACAGTGTCCGTGCTGTAGGGGGCATCATACCTGTAGTAACAGTGTCCATGCTGTAGGGGGCATCATACCTGTAGTGACAGTGTGTGTGCTGTAGGGGGCATCACACCTGTAGTAACAGTGTGTGTGCTGTAGGGGGCATCATACCTGTAGTGACAGTGTGTGTGCTGTAGGGGGCATCACACCTGTAGTGACAGTGTGTGTGCAACAGTGTGTGTGCTGTAGGGGGCATCACACCTGTAGTGACAGTGTGTGTGCTGTAGGGGGCATCATACCTGTAGTGACAGTGTGTGTGCTGTAGGGGGCATCACACCTGTAGTGACAGTGTGTGTGCAACAGTGTGTGTGCTGTAGGGGGCATCACACCTGTAGTGACAGTGTGTGTGCTGTAGGGGGCATCACACCTGTAGTGACAGTGTGTGTGCTGTAGGGGGCATCACACCTGTAGTAACAGTGTCCGTGCTGTAGGGGGCATCACACCTGTAGTAACAGTGTGTGTGCTGTAGGGGGCATCATACCTGTAGTGACAGTGTCCGTGGTTGGGGGGGCTGTCCTCCAGGGCCATAGGGGGCGCTCTCTAGTGCATCATACCTGTAGTGACAGTGTCCGTGGTTGGGGGGGCTGTCCTCCAGGGCCATAGGGGGCGCTCTCTAGTGCATCATACCTGTAGTGACAGTGTCCGTGGTTGGGGGGGCTGTCCTCCAGGGCCATAGGGGGCGCTCTCTAGTGCATCATACCTGTAGTGACAGTGTCCGTGGTTGGGGGGGCTGTCCTCCAGGGCCATAGGGGGCGCTCTCTAGTGCATCATACCTGTAGTGACAGTGTCCGTGGTGGGGGGGCTGTCCTCCAGGGCCATAGGGGGCGCTCTCTAGTGCATCATACCTGTAGTGACAGTGTGTGTGCTGTAGGGGGCATCATACCTGTAGTGACAGTGTCCGTGGTTGGGGGGGCTGTCCTCCAGGGCCATAGGGGGCGCTCTCTAGTGCATCATACCTGTAGTGACAGTGTGTGTGCTGTAGGGGGCATCATACCTGTAGTGACAGTGTCCGTGGTTGGGGGGGCTGTCCTCCAGGGCCATAGGGGGCGCTCTCTAGTGCATCATACCTGTAGTGACAGTGTCCGTGGTTGGGGGGGCTGTCCTCCAGGGCCATAGGGGGCGCTCTCTAGTGCATCATACCTGTAGTGACAGTGTCCGTGGTTGGGGGGGCTGTCCTCCAGGGCCATAGGGGGCGCTCTCTAGTGCATCATACCTGTAGTGACAGTGTCCGTGGTTGGGGGGGCTGTCCTCCAGGGCCATAGGGGGCGCTCTCTAGTGCATCATACCTGTAGTGACAGTGTCCGTGGTGGGGGGGCTGTCCTCGAGGGCCATAGGGGGCGCTCTCTAGTGCATCATACCTGTAGTGACAGTGTCCGTGGTGGGGGGGCTGTCCTCCAGGCCCTTCACAGCGGTGACGGTGACCTGGTAGGTGGTCCCAGGGACCATGTCGGTCAGGGTGGTCTGGGACACGTCGCTGGCCACGGTCAACTGGACGGGGTTCCCTACACACAGCGTGGAGAGGACGCACGCACGCACGCACACACGCACGCACGCACACACACACGCACGCACGCACGCACGCACGCACGCACGCACGCAACACACACACAAACACACACCGACTAGTTGGTAACCAAGTGGACCCTAATTAGATATTTAACTCTTGAGAGCGTAAAATTGATGTTAAACATCTGCATTACTTAATTTGGCTCAAATGCCAAAGAAATAATGGACCTTGATATGAAATGGGTTGAAAACAGCATACTGTTATTTTCCCCAAATAGGCCCCGTTTACACTGGCAGCGAAATCCAGCCTGAATCGAAGATCTGTGTGCCACATCCAGATTGGAATCCAATTTGTTTAAATAAGTCTTTTATCTTCTAAAAATTGCTACCACGCACAAAAATGTAGTATTGATACAATCGATTATTTGCATTGCAAAATGATTCAATACCGATTATTTGCATTGCAAAACCATACGATACATAGTCAATGTTGCCGTTTTCATTCCGATATACGGATTTTTCGATGCAGTTACTACACATTGTTACACCCCTATATCTAACTAATAGCTTAACTGAAACGGGAATCAAATCTGGGCGATACAACGGTGTTCCCCCTCACCTCCGTAAAGCGGCGCGTAGACCAGGCGATAGCTGTCCACCCGGGAGCGAGGCGGCGTCCACCCCACCGTGGTCGACGTGTCGGTTATCTCAGAGAACTGGAGTCCTCTCGGAGAGCCCAGACCTGGAGAACACGCCGACACCAAGACACCGGAGGCGGAAGAGAGCAGAGAGAAGACACTGTTAAGGCCTGTTCATATAGTCCAGTTTTAGGTGAAGAGGTGAACACCGTTTCTGTGGTTAGTAAAAACAGAGAGATGTGTTGTGTGAGGTGACCACCGAAAACTACAACATGACGTCACTGTGGTCAGAGATTCACCGCTCATCCAAACACATCTCTGTTTTTACTAAAACTACAACATGACGTCACTGAGCCGCGGTGGTAAGAGACTCACTGCTCACCCCAAACACATCTCTTTTGTTTTTACTAAAACTACAACATGACGTCACTGCTGAAGCCGCAGTGGTAAGAGACTCACCGCTCAACCAAACACATCTCTCTGTTTTTACTAAAACTACAACATGACGTCACTGAGCCGCGGTGGTAAGAGACTCACTGCTCACCCCAAACACATCTCTCTGTTTTTACTAAAACTACAACATGACGTCACTGAGCCGCGGTGGTAAGAGACTCACTGCTCACCCAAACACATCTCTCTGTTTTTACTAAAACTACAACATGACGTCACTGAGCCGCGGTGGTAAGAGACTCACCGCTCACCCCAAACACATATCTCTTTTTTTACTAAAACTACAACATGACGTCACTGAGCCGCGGTGGTAAGTGTCTCACCGTTCACCCAGAACACTTTCTGTTTTGGTCACCTTATCACCTAATACTGGGGTATGAATAGGACTTTTAGGAGGATATTCGTCGATTAAAACATGGCGAAAAATGTTCGTCGACTAACTTTTTCCACTGAATACAAACTAAGCTATGAAGACCAAGACTAAAACTCCAAGACTAAAACTTAATAAACTCAATATTTTGACAAATTCGTCAACAAATAAAAACTAGACTAAAATGTTATAAAGGGACTAGTGGAGAAGAGATCCAGTAGAACTAAAATACAAGTCATTATATATAGGTTGCGCTCGGGTGTTGCGCTTTGAAAATAGCAGCTCTACAAGCTCCGCTTGACGCATTGTGAGCTTGCAGATCTGTTATTTTCAGCATGCAACCAAGTGTAAAATCAGCCATTACGACGCCATCAAGGCCCACCAAAATACATTTTAGTCGACTAAATCAAACTGTAGATTTAGTCGACCAAATTCTTATTATATTTAGTCAACTAAAACTAGACTAAACCTAAAACATTTCAGAAATATGACTAACTAAATGAAACATTGACTAAAACTAAATCAACATTTCCTAAATAAAAATCGACACTGTTTCCAATGGAAAGACACCTGTATAGGCCTGTTCAGAAGACTGGTTAGTGGCCCGGGACGGACTAGCGGTCCGGGCAACCTAGACTTCTAATCCAGCCTGACAGGGTGTCACTCCCCATCTCTCTCCCCCCATTTCCTGTCAGCGTACTAGTGTAAACGATCAAGATAAAGGCAAACAAAAAAGAGACAGTTCACAGTTTCACAGACGTAGCACACAGACACGGTTGCATTCCGGACGGTTCTATAGCGCTCTCCATCAAGCTGTGTCAGCAACCCCAGTGATTGGTTGCATGGGATCTCCAACCACCTGTGTGAACGACCCCGCAGTGATTGGTCGATCGATCTACCTGTGCGAGCGACCCCAGTGATTGGCTGGGATCGCTGATCCAGCGACACGCCGTACAGCTCGACCTCGTACTCCGTGCCGCCCATGAGGCCGCTCAGAACCTTGGTGCGCTCGTCGCCGAACGCCACGTGCTCCTGCGGGCTGGCCAGCTTTTTGCTGTCCCTGATCTTGATGACGAATCTGTCAAACAAGTATTGCTCGGCGGCCCACGTCAGACGCAAGCTGTCCTCCGTCACGTCCGACACAAACAGGTGCTCCACCTCGGGCTCCGCCTCTGGTTGGAAAGGAAACAGTTTAGGCCCAAAGATGTGGTTTATATATTTGTTTTGTCCAGCCCCCGCTCATCAGAGTTCAGAGAGAGAAAGAGAGCCCGGAAGGCGTCGGGGTTGAGATTGAAGGAAGGAAGGCGACCGGGCGATTGAAGGCGTGGGGGTTGAGATTGAAGGAAGGAAGGCGACCGGGCGATTGAAGGCGTGTTTTCCAGGGTTTTAAGGAGCGAGGCTTTTTCATCCCACACGGTGAGTCTTGCCATGCTTCGTCGTTTGTTTGTTTCATTCGTTAGTGTGAGGCGGAAGTTCGACGGAAGAACGGCGGTTCAAGTCATTCCTAAACGTGTGAGATTTATTGGTAAGATATGAATGCGTGAACTCCAGGTATTGTGCCTATTCTGGCACACATTCGGCGAAAGTATAGGCAAAGAATTCGGCGAAAGTAGTAGATCTAAAAGCTCGCAACGTTGCGAGCTTGTGGATCGGCTATTTTCGGCAAAGAGATTTGGAGAAGATGGAGGAAAAAGAGGGGACAAAGTACAGGACCCTTGTGTAACCCTGGTCAGTTGAAGTACAGTACAGAGGGGTTGAAGTGGTTAGGGAAACATACTTTGCTGAGGTCAGTTCAAAAGTCTGTGAAAAGATTTTTTTAGCAAACATTATTTGTTGATAGGACCAGACATCCATCCATGCGTCCTTAAGGCCAGCCTGGATGCCCTCAAAGACCATCAAACATGATAAATGAGATTTGTTAGTTTAAAATCAAGTGACATTTCTTTCATGCTGAAAATGTCCCGTTGATTAATTCACCAGTGTTTTCCTACTGTTTCAGACATTATATACATTTAGTTTTCACTCCACAAAAACTGTCCCGATCAAACAAACCCCGACAGCTGTGATTATAACAAAAATGTCAGAGGACATATTACGTATGTATGTGATTATCATATATTGGTATATGCCCATTGAAGCAGCAGCAGTCAGAAATATGGGGGAAAACACGTTTAAAATATGAAAACAAACACTTAACGCTTGCTCATATTTTAGAGACGAGGGGAAACGGAATGGAACTCCACACCGCCTCCTTAAGTGGCAAAAACAAAAGCTGAATAACAAGGAAACAGGTTGAATTAAAATAAATGAATTAGGTAGGTTAATGTTAATGAGGTAGCTCTGGAGAAGAGGAACGTTTCATTATGTTAGCGGTTTGCTCGTAGGCTCATCGTCAGAAGAAAACGGGAACAAGAAACATTTGACAAACATGGTCCTGATGAATTATATAACATCGTTAATCAACTGCTCGTTTCAATTTAATACAGTTGTTGTCAGGCAGAAACCTTGTTGTATATCCATCTTTAAACCTGCTTCCCCCCCCCCATAAATTTCATCTGCTGTGCAAATGTAGTGCAAACAGCAGCTCTACAAGCTCACGTGTCCCATCACGACACATTGTGAGATGAGCTTATAGATCAGATATTTCCATTATGATGCTTTTAGGGGTGCTAGCCCCTCAAATCATCGTGTGAACACAAACAGACAAATGGCTGATCAAGTGTGTCTGTGGATTTGATAAATATCGAGCCAATGAAAAGTATTAAAATAGCTTGTGACTAAATCATAAATACATTGATTGGATCATTGGAACACTTTTGTTTTCATTTTTTTTCTTTTACCCCACAATTTTGTCCCACAATTTTTATCCCAACCAGTTTTTTCACCCCTGTGTCAATTATCTAATGTAATCCTGGGCGCTACACTTCCTCTGCCAACCTGGGGAGAGCAGTGGACTGACCTCATGCTTCCTTCTCTGCATGAGGAGTCCAAGCTGCTTCTTTTCACCTGACAGCGGGGAGTTTCCCCGGCCGGACGTAGCGCGTGGAAGGAACATGTTATTCCGACCAATTCCTTTCCCCTCCATCAGGCGCTCCGGCTGGCCAGGGGGAGGTAGTTTAGAGACCAGGATTACTGCATGTTTTTGTGAGGGTACCTACCCTAGGGGACAAGGGGAGAACATGTGAGGGTACCTACCCTAGGGGACAAGGGGAGAACATGCAAACTCCACACAGAAAGGCCCTTTCGCCAAGCCCACCTCGGGCATGGGCACTGATGACGCGGATGAGAGAGCACGCCCCCAGTGCTCAGTGTCCCCAGCAGGAATCGAACCCAGGACCTTCTAGCTGTGAGGCGACAGCACTACCATCTGTGCCACCGTGCCCCCTTGTTATTATTTTCTGAAGAGCAACAATTTTGGACATGGACAAGTTTTCTGTCCGACAGCAGCGACATTTACATTCCATTTCTTCACTCTAAAACAACGTTAATTTGAATCACACCTCATGTGCCGAATGCGCACATGCATGCATGCTTACCAAGTTGAGTTATGACGGCGAGAGCAGGCTCAAAGGAGTATTTCACTTCAATATCAAATATCTAAACATTGAATTGAATCAAGCAACGTATTAAAAACGACCTACTAGGGTGCACAGAAAAGCCAGTCTTTAAAAGAAAAAAAAAGTGAAATACCCCTTTAAAATGGCCACTTCAGCCCATTTGCAACCAGATCTTTTTTAGACAAGAAACACTTTCTTGGGGTTTTTATGTGTCTGTGATGTCATGGACATTGCATGGTCTCACTTCCTTCCTGGACTACAATTCCCAAAATGCTTTGGTGCACTGCTCCTCCTTGTGGATAGGGGGAGGGCTGTCTTACTGAGACATGCATGTAGTCCAGGAAGGAAGTGAGACCAGTGTCCATGACATCACTGGCACTTTGAAATACTGCGTATTATTGTAATACGTAATATTGCGTCTGGTAGTCTGTTCTGTACTGTTACACTAAAACTCAGCGTCCCATCATGCACCTGTGCACAGTGTGAAGCACAACAGCGCCACTTTGTCACCTGTTGGTATACCCTAAACATACATATAGGGACATACAGACATAGATAGGGACAGACATGGCTGTACTGATCCATTGGAGTGGCTGTTCCTTGTCTCCCAAACATCATTAAAATAAGATCTGGTTGCAAAAGAGGGTGAAATGGCCCTTTAACTGTACTGTGGTGGGGGGAAGGGGCAGGGGGGGGGAGGGGGGGTACCTGTCACAGCCACCGTGGTCAGCGGCCGAGAGGACAGGCCCGTGCTGGACACGGCGGTCAGTCTGACCTCATAGCCGATGCCTGTGATCAGACCCCAGATGTCCAGCCAGGTCTGATTGCCCGGGATGGTGAACTCGTGAGGCTTCAGGAGCCAGCCGGAGTCTGTCACCACCACGTGGAAGTGACTGAAACCGCCTGCACCGCCACCACCACCACCGGAGGGCGCCGGCGCCGTCTCCTCCTTCCCGGCGGGTTCCTTCATCTCCCAGGACACGCGGAAGCCGTACGGCGTTACGTTTGTAATGGTCATGTTTTCCACTTTGGGCAACGCAGCTGTGGGGGAGGGGGGGGGGGGGGAGGGGGGGGGGGGTTGTGGGGTGGGGGGGGTAGGCGGTGGCGGAGCGGAGGGGGTGGTTTTTTATTAGTTTTTTTTTGAGAAGGGGACAATTTAAAAAAAGCCAGACCAGGGAACAGTATGCCCATGGATATGGTTTTGGATAATGATAGTGATGATGATGATGTCTGCAATGGTTGCAAAAGTACCATACAAATTATTATTATTTTTTTTCAAATGACAGAACTGTTTGTTTTGCTAAATTGTAAAAATAACCTTTATGAAAACTGTCGTGAGACAAAAGAGGAAGTAAAAATATAGATTAGATAAAAAAAAAACAGCTGGATTTAAGGCATGCGCAATGAAGCAGATGTAGTTCAGATCTCCGGTCACATCTGGCTGAACTGTACTATAGCAATGAAGCAGATGTATAGTTCAGATCTCCGGTCACATCTGGCTGAACTGTACTATAGCAATGAAGCAGATGTAGTTCAGATCTCCGGTCACATCTGGCTGAACTGTACTATAGCAATGAAGCAGATGTATAGTTCAGATCTCCGGTCACATCTGGCTGAACTGTACTATAGCAATGAAGCAGATGTATAGTTCAGATCTCCGGTCACATCTGGCTGAACTGTACTATAGCAATGAAGCAGATGTATAGTTCAGATCTCCGGTCACATCTGGCTGAACTGTACTATAGCAATGAAGCAGATGTATAGTTCAGATCTCCGGTCACATCTGGCTGAACTGTACTATAGCAATGAAGCAGATGTATAGTTCAGATCTCCGGTCACATCTGGCTGAACTGTACTATAGCAATGAAGCAGATGTATAGTTCAGATCTCCGGTCACATCTGGCTGAACTGTACTATAGCAATGAAGCAGATGTATAGTTCAGATCTCCGGTCACATCTGGCTGAACTGTACTATAGCAATGAAGCAGATGTAGTTCAGATCTCCGGTCACATCTGGCTGAACTGTACTATAGCAATGAAGCAGATGTATAGTTCAGATCTCCGGTCACATCTGGCTGAACTGTACTATAGCAATGAAGCAGATGTATAGTTCAGATCTCCGGTCACATCTGGCTGAACTGTACTATAGCAATGAAGCAGATGTAGTTCAGATCTCCAGTCACATCTGGCTGAACTGTACTATAGCAATGAAGCAGATGTATAGTTCAGATCTCCGGTCACATCTGGCTGAACTGTACTATAGCAATGAAGCAGATGTATAGTTCAGATCTCCGGTCACATCTGGCTGAACTGTACTATAGCAATGAAGCAGATGTATAGTTCAGATCTCCGGTCACATCTGGCTGAACTGTACTATAGCAATGAAGCAGATGTATAGTTCAGATCTCCGGTCACATCTGGCTGAACTGTACTATAGCAATGAAGCAGATGTATAGTTCAGATCTCCGGTCACATCTGGCTGAACTGTACTATAGCAATGAAGCAGATGTATAGTTCAGATCTCCGGTCACATCTGGCTGAACTGTACTGTAGCTGCAATTATCTAAAACATCTTGGCAGAATATAAAGAAGCACCTTGCCCATTTTCAACCTTATATCGTCGTACAATTAGCCCTTCACTAAATCCCACCCCAAAAAGCGATTGTCCAATCAATGCCGATCCAAATAGTTTAGCAACGGTTGCTATGCAGGTCAAGCTTTCTTCGCTGCTAACGTGCCTATTGGACAAGGATGGGTTGGGGGAGGGACTTAGTGAAGGGCTGATTGGTCCTCACTAATGCTCATATGGCACCATTTCTGTCAGCGTCTCATTGGTGGGTTGTGGACGGCATCATGATATGCATGGTCAGGGGTAAAAAATACAGTTTCCGGGGGAAGCATACATAGGCCTAGGGGGCGGCGGTGGCTCAGGGGTAGAGTGGCCACTAGGCGGCGGCGGTGGCTCAGGGGTAGAGTGGCCACTAGGGGGGCGGCGGTGGCTCAGGGGTAGAGTGGCCACTAGGCGGCGGCGGTGGCTCAGGGGTAGAGTGGCCACTAGGGGGGCGGCGGTGGCTCAGGGGTAGAGTGGCCACTAGGGGGGCGGCGGTGGCTCAGGGGTAGAGTGGCCACTAGGCGGCGGTGGTGGCTCAGGGGTAGAGTGGCCACTAGGCGGCGGCGGTGGCTCAGGGGTAGAGTGGCCACTAGGGGGGCGGCGGTGGCTCAGGGGTAGAGTGGCCACTAGGCGGCGGCGGTGGCTCAGGGGTAGAGTGGCCACTAGGGGGGCGGCGGTGGCTCAGGGGTAGAGTGGCCACTAGGGGGGGGGGGGGGGGGGGGGGGGTAGAGTGGCCACTAGGGAGGCGGCGGTGGCTCAGGGGTAGAGTGGCCACTAGGCGGCGGCGGTGGCTCAGGGGTAGAGTGGCCACTAGGGGGGCGGCGGTGGCTCAGGGGTAGAGTGGCCACTAGGGGGGGGGGGGGGGGGGGGGGGGTAGAGTGGCCACTAGGGAGGCGGCGGTGGCTCAGGGGTAGAGTGGCCACTAGGGGGGCGGCGGTGGCTCAGGGGTAGAGTGGCCACTAGGGGGGGGGGGGGGGTGGAGTGGCCACTAGGGAGGCGGCGGTGGCTCAGGGGTAGAGTGGCCACTAGGCGGCGGCGGTGGCTCAGGGGTAGAGTGGCCACTAGGGGGGCGGCGGTGGCTCAGGGGTAGAGTGGCCACTAGGGGGGCGGCGGTGGCTCAGGGGTAGAGTGGCCACTAGGGGGGCGGCGGTGGCTCAGGGGTAGAGTGGCCACTAGGCGGCGGCGGTGGCTCAGGGGTAGAGTGGCCACTAGGGGGCGGCGGTGGCTCAGGGGTAGAGAGGCCACTAGGGGGGGGGGGGGGGGGGGGGCTGGGCGGCGGTGTCTCAGGGGTAGAGTGGCTGGATGGTAACCGCAAGGTTGCCAGTTCGAACCCTGTGGGCTCCCCCAGAGTTAGTGTCGAAGTGTCCTTGAGCAAGACACTGAACCCCTGATTTCTCCCGATGTGCTGGTTGGTGCCTTGCATGGTTTCCGCCGCCATCGGTGTATGAATGTGTGTGTGAATGGGTGAATGTAATGCACAATCTATGTAAATGTATGCATTTATATAGTGCGCTATATAAATGCACCATTTACCATTCACCATTTAGGCCTACAACAGAAGTTGTATGTACCGTCCGACTCCGTCCTCGTACATGAGAAAAGACATGTATGGGAACGAGGCTAGTGTCACAAGTCAACAGTCTAATGAGCATTTAGTGAGGACCAATTGGCCCATCGCTAAACCAAACAGCGATTGTCCAATGCCAATCCAAATAGTTTAGCAACCGTTGCTAAGGATGGCAAGCAATTTCGCCACCTCATAGCTGTCAGTGTTATTTTGCACGGCTGTGGCTGTGTTGTTGAACACATACACAGCTTAACGTCTGGAAAGTTATACGACTGAGCCACCCAGGTGATGGCAATAATACTAATCACAGTAGTCTTACCGTGCATTACATGAAAACTCCTGTCGGACGGTCGTAAGTTGATCGAGTTGCACCCTCTAACATTTCGTATTTCTAGTTTATTGAAATGACTAAAGGTGGCCTTACACTAGCCGATAATCGGGCATTTTTGACGCTCGGGGGGTGCCCGACCGCTCAAAGCGTGATCGGGTTCCGCCCGATCAACATCAAGAATGTTTGATATTTGCTCTGCCCCGCTCCGATTATCCTGTAGTGTGTGGTGCTATCAGATTTCAGATTGAAGAAAATCGGCTAGTGTAAGGCCACCTTTAGTAACCGTTGCTAACGTGCCTATTGGACAAGGACGGGTTGGGGAGGGACGTAGCGAAGGGCTAATTATATGAAGACGAGGTTGAGAAAGGGCAAAGTGCTCCCTTAAATACATTTGATGCAAATGTTTTGATTTGATGCGGATTTTGATGCAGCAACTGCCTAAACGCTATACGGTATGCATGACGCTGAACAAACAGTAACATCCATAGCAGCATGTACCTGTGGTGGCGTGGGACAACACAGAGGGCGTGCGGCGGCCATGAGAGATACCGAACAGTTCAATGTCATAGGCCGTGGCGTCCGCCAGCTTAGAGACGGTAAAGTTCTGCACTCGGCCGTCGATGGTGAACTCCAGCGTGTCGGTCATTTGTTCCGCGTCGCTGACTCGGATCACGAAGCCATCGAAATGTCCCGACAGCGTGCTCCAGGACAGCGTGAAGTTGTCTGGGCTTACGGACGATGCCGCGACGGTGCCGAACTGTGGCACGTCCTCTGAACCAAGGAAGAGAACACGGATGGGGTTTTTTTTCAGTTGTGTGTGTCGTGTTCCCGGGATATTGATTAAAGTGCATACTGTGTAACGTTCATTTTAGTTACGGTTTATTGTCGACGCCTTGAGTCGTATAGCACCGTTGTCATTACAGCGCTGCCTATAGTGTCGCAGTCCTGCCCCCTTTCATGACGACGTGAGACCCAGAAGTGAATTCCCCGTTAATTTTCTCCATAGGCTTTTCAAAAAGTATTTATTTAAAGACGTTTACGCCGCGGACAAAGCCAACTCGAGTTGTAACAAATCATGACAACAAGCACAATATTTTGGACCAAACAAATAATTACAAAGAAGAAAAACAACAGAAAAAGTGTTGTAACCTGCCGTTTTCTTCTTCTTTCTAATTATTTGTTCGGCCCGAAAAATTGTGTTTGTTGTCATGATTTCTCACAACTCGAGTTGGCTTCGTACGAGGCTTAAAAGGTCTTTAAATAAATACTTTTTGAAATGTCGACACTCTATTTATGGTCTGTTTGAAGGAAGTATAGGCTACTACGGGGTCTTAGTGCAGAGGATATCTGTGGAAAGCACGGTGTTGTTAGAAATATGTTTTCTATCTGTAAATGCACCAAGTCTCTGTACGGCTGCCTGTAATCCACGTAACTCGAGAACCGTTCGTCCCACCGACTTCAAATTCGACACGCGTTCCTCCCCCCCCCCCGGTGTTGAGTCGGCTGGACCCACACGGTTGTCCAGAATCACCACAAAAGCCCTCTGCCCAGGCTCTGGGCGAAATATTATACCAGTGAAACAAATCAAAAATACACTAATTGAAAAGGTTACACAGTATGACTTTAATATTGCCCTATAGGTCTCTTCTATAGGCTGATTTCTGAGACTATGTGTTCAGGCCGTTTATCGATAACACATGCAGTGTGTGATCCAGGCCATGCGTATAATATACCTGTGGTGGCTACGGCGTATAGGGCTTGCGTTTTTTGTCCGCCAGCGCTAGCATACAGCTTGACGTCGTAGCGCGTGCTGGCTTTTAGCCCGGCCATGAGCGTGGAGCGCGCCTCTCCCGCCAGGGAGCGCCCCACCGCCTGCGAGGGTAAAGCAGATTCTCTCACTTCAACTATAAAGTTATCAAAAGCCTTCCCTCCTGCCGCCCTCCACGACAGAGCGAATCTGTCTGAGGTAACGTTAGAAACAACTAGCCCGTATAGGTCGGGCTCTGGGGCTACAAGGGGAGAGAAAAAGGCACAGGATGTATTGTATATATTCATTTTTCTTCTGGTAATGAACAGCACAGCAAGTTTCAATTAAGATACCCTGGTAAACCCGTCCCCCGTCGCGGAATTTCAATTTCGCATCCATTCAAAAATCAGATGAAATGCGGTTTTCCCCCGACCGCGGGGGGGTGGTTTACCAGGCTACGTTTTCCAAGTGCTTTCCCCTTCATTAGAAATACAATGTCAGACTTGTGGGTTAGTTCAGGGGTTCTCAACGTTTTTGGCCGGGGACCCCCGGAAATGCTTTGGCAATGTCTCGGGACCCCCGCCCCGCCCCCTCCCGACCCCCAATATAAATTGACTGCTACAATAACCTTAACCCATTTTGGGCGGGAACCCCTTTTGGTGTTTTAAGCATTATGTTATAATTTAGCTATTGAAAAATAGCAGATCTACAAGCTCATAGCGCGCCACTCGGTGGCGCGCTATGAGCTTGTAGGTCTGCTATTTTTGAAAAAAAGTGAAAATAAAATTTAAAAATAATTCTTTTTTTCTTTTTTTTTTTGGAAAATAATTTGGGGACCCCCTAAAATAATTTGGCGACCCCCCGAGGGGTCGCGACCCACGGGTTGAGAACCCCTGGGTTAGTTTGCATAAAGTGGAAGTTAGAATAGGAGTGCTAACCGTTGACCGTTTGGCTTCTTATGGGACTATCTTTGGGTAGAGCTTTGGGTTGGGTAGTGTAGTTAGTTTACCTCTTCTTATGGGACTATCTTTGGGTAGAGCTTTGGGTTGGGTAGTGTAGTTAGTTTACCTCTTCTTATGGGACTATCTTTGGGTAGAGCTTTGGGTTGTGTAGTGTAGTTAGTTTACCTCTTATGGGACTATCTTTGGGTAGAGCTTTGGGTTGTGTAGTGTAGTTAGTTTATCTCTTCTTATGGGACTATCTTTGGGTAGAGCTTTGGGTTGGGTAGTGTAGTTAGTTTACCTCTTCTTATGGGACTATCTTTGGGTAGAGCTTTGGGTTGTGTAGTGTAGTTAGTTTACCTCTTCTTATGGGACTATCTTTGGGTAGAGCTTTGGGTTGTGTAGTGTAGTTAGTTTACCTCTTCTTATGGGACTATCTTTGGGTAGAGCTTTGGGTTGTGTAGTGTAGTTAGTTTACCTCTTCTTATGGGACTATCTTTGGGTAGAGCTTTGGGTTGTGTAGTGTAGTTAGTTTACCTCTTGCCACGATGTGGCTGCAAATATCGGAGAGATATCTTCAGTAGTTGTTCCGTGATTACAAAATTATATTCCAAAAAAAAGGTCCCTTCATTGATGTATGATGCACGGTGAAGTCACTCTTTTATAGTGTTGTAGTCGAGTCCACCATTTTTTTTTTTTTTTTAGATATTTCTTTTTAGAAAAAAATTAAATTAAATAAAAAAAGATATATATGGTGGCGGTCTGGGACTTTTGGCGCCCCCTGGTGGCGGTGAATGAGTTTGAATAGGCCCACATAACATCACAAATTACTTAGTAAATAGAAGTTGACGTTTATTTATTTTTTAAGTTTTTAAACTCACCAATATTTGAAGTTACATCATGGCACAACACAACCCAAACCTCTACCAAGGTGTGAAATGAATGCACTTTTAAAATTGCATTGTTTTTATGAGGCTCTAATTGTTCAATGTTGCGTATTGCGCAGAGCATGCATTGTAGTAAATTATTTGGCAAGGAAAACGAGAACTTTGGTACGGCATTTATCACATGTGCACTTTGACGTGATATCCTGTCTATGTGGTGAATCCCACACATTCTAACCGCATGCTTCCCTCGATCACACCCATGCAAGAAACACCGCAAAATCCACAAGGTCAATAAAACTATTTTTGTCACGTCCCGCAGAGAACAAGACAGCCACACGAATACGAATGAAGACGAATATATCCCTGCGGTGAGTACAATAACGTTTATTATTATTGAACGCAAGTTTTGGTCGCTGAGTTTGAAACACAGGAACGGGGAAATATTAGGAAGTATTACGTCACCACTGTTTGCTCAGGGTGGGATCTCTGTCGGAGTTCTGCTCTACATGTAAAGTGTGTAAACCTTAGAGTATATATTAATAGAGACGGCACCAGATTCCTCCTCCCATCCACTCAAATGCTCAAAAAGCGCATTTCACTCCTCCTTCCGGGTAGGAACAGAGTGCATTCTGGGATTGATTGCCCCAATAACATGAACGCGCTGGCCGTTGACTATCATTGCGCCGTTTGCGCTGCGTTCACGTATGAAACATAGCGTTCACATGTCACGGGCCCAATAACATGAACGTGCGCAATGATAGTCAACGGCCCAGCGCTGGCTCAGAGCTGCAATGACAAATTCGGGCCACTATGTCCATTTGGCCTGCCGGGTGCCGTCTCTATTAATATATACTCTAAGGTGTAAACTTGTTATGATTTGACACGTTAATACAATTGAATTGAAATGGTGAGAGCTGCCTGTGTGTGTGTGTGTGTGGTACATTCTAAGCCTATAGAGCGTCGCAGTCCCGCCCCCTTGCATGACGACGCCAGGCCCAGGAAATGAATCCCAATGCATTTTTCCCATAGACATTTCAAAAAGTATTTAGACCTTTTAAGCGTCATACGAAGCCAACTTGAGTCGTGACAAATCAACAAACACAATATTTTGGACCAAACAAATAATTACAAAGAAGAAAAACAACAAAAAAAGTGTTGTAACCTGCCGTTTTTTTCTACTTTCTAATTCTTTGTTTGGCCCAAAACATTGTGTTTATTGTCATGATTTGTCACGACAAGAGTTGGCTTTGTCCGCGGCGTAAACGTCTTTAAATAAATACTTTCTGAAAAGTCTATGAGGAAAATGAACGGGGATTTATTTTCCGGGTCTCTCGAGGGGGCGGGACTGCGACGCTCTATATAGTTCAGATCATTGATTCACCATCAGCTGGGCCTACAAGGATCTACAAGCTCACAACGCATCGTGAGCTTGTAGATCTGGACGTGGTCGAACGCCATATAGCTGCGGACTGAACTATAGCCCCTTACTTCACTGCAGCATCATTGGGGGAGACGGTGGTCGGTATGCCGGTCCGGCACCAGAACACGACACTTCTGGCTCTCCTAAAACGCAAGTCCTACACAAGGCAGAATGTGTCCAAGCCTTTAGTAAAACAACATCAGACATTTTTTTTTATGCACAGTGCAGTAACTGCAGTCAATGTGTCATTCTTGCCGGTATTTTTTTTGTGGCCGGTGCATGCTTAACCCATTCTGGGCGGGAACCCCTTTTTGGTGTTTTAACTAAGCATTATGTTATACTTTAGCTATTGAAAAATAGCAGATCTACAAGCTTGTTGGTCTGCTATTTTTGAAAAATCGTAAAAATGCGGCACAAATCTTGGGTTAACCCATTTAGACTTGAAAGAAAATGTCTTCTAAATGATGACAGTTTTCTGAAATAGGCTACATAATGTTTCTATATCAGTGGTGCTCAATATTTCATGTCATGGACCCCAAAAATGATCTTTAATTGGCCACTGACCCCCATCTGAAAATATGTTGTTCCAGGAAAAACCCTCAGAAGCAAATATTTTAGTTAAAAACGTCCGCTCTGAAAGAATATATAAGATTTTGCACTATACATTTTCACGATTTAAAAAAAAATAGCAGCCCTACAAGCTCATGGCGCGGCACTCGGTGCCGCGCTATGAGCTTGTAGGGCTGCTGTTTTTCAATAGCTAGAGTATAACACGATGCTTAAAACACCAAAAGGGGTTCCCGCCCAAAATGGGCTAAGTGCTGTAAATCAATTATACGCACAATTGACATTTCCATATGAAATGCCACTATATATATATTCAGCGATGGATGTGCTGCGGTGGAACATATCAAGACTATTATGGCCAAATACTGACACGTTCAACGCTGTTTTGTCTCAGCTCTCTAAGGGCCTTTCTCTGCCCCACCTCTCTCCCTGTGTTTTAGGATCCAAGATGGCCGCAGCACCAGGAGGGGGTGGCCTTACTGGGCTATTCTTTTTTATAATTATTATTACGAAAAACAGTTTAAGTCCACACTAATTATCCATAATGTATAAATGATGGATAAGGGGTTAGGGCAACGAGGCCTTCGTGGAGGGGTCAGAATCAAATTCTGTCAGGATTTTGAAGATTTTTTTTTTTTAAATTCGACTAAATGGGTTAAACTGTATTCCGTCTGTAGTACCCATTACTTATTTATTTGTTTATTGTAAGCAGTGTCATATTAATTATGGGTCTTGGATCAGTACTTCTATTCTCAGTAGCTTTATGCATACACTAGCCCAAGTCAATGTTTCAAAGAAAGCAAATCATAATGTTTACTCCCCCCCCCCCCCCACATCTCTAGATGAATGGCATGGATATACACATGTATTAGATCTTAGGGTAAATACCTGTTGTAGCAACGATACTGACGGCGTGCGTTCTGGAGCCCCTCCGCCTCCCATACAGGTAGGCTATATAGTCGGCGTCAGGCCGGAGCCCCCTGACGTCATGCCACATTGCATTGTGGGACACGTTATGTTCCTCCGGCTCGCTCAGCCAATCGGAGTCAATAACCTCCAGGACGTAACCGTCAAACGGTCCCGCCTCCGTGTCGTTCCACCGGAGCGTAAAGCTCTCCCACGTTAAGTTAGACACGTATAGGTTTCCAAGCGCCGGCTCGTTGACTAAAGAGAGAGATTATTCTGATATTAGAGTTCTTTTCATCGAAGCCATTTTCCCGCATGATAGCATAAAATATATCCGGTGAATGTTTGATAGTGTACACTGTATACGCTGACATACTGAGGCCTAAGACATCTGGAATTGATGTACGGGTACCATACAGTCTCTTAGAGCAGGGGTTCTCAACGTTTTTTGGGGCTGGGGACCCCCCGGAAATGCTCTGGCCATGTCTCGCGACGCAACGCATTGACATGACAATGAAGGGAAAATGTACGTCATATTGTCTCTTTATCGTTAATGGCGTTAATGTTTGTGTTGGCACCGTTTTGTTTTACATCACCAAATTCAACATGAGTTAGACTTTAATAAATATATCAGTGCCGCCCCTCACTTCACACGGGTGTGATTTTATTGTATTTTTTGTATTAATTTGGGGACCCCGAAAATAATTTGGCGACCCCCTGAGGGGTCACAACCCACGGGTTGAGAACCCCTGTCGTAGGGCACTCACCACCACCTTTACACTTACTCAGTAGAGGACGCACATGGTTTAGGAGTACAACAGGGATCAGTAGCGTGTCCAGCAGGCTTTTTGGAACTGGGTTGCCCAGTGTCCCAGTTATTGTTATTTTCTCCACGTCTAATCTTTACAGATTAATTAATATCGTTGTTTTCTTAATGCAAACATAAATCGATTAATTCCAGTAAAACTGGTCTTGTGTGGTCTTTAATTGAGAGCCCACGCAAAACTGCCAAAAATCACTGTGGAGAACACTTTGAAATGTTTTATAGTTTC
This sequence comes from Electrona antarctica, assembly GCF_951216825.1. Lineage (NCBI taxonomy): Eukaryota > Metazoa > Chordata > Actinopteri > Myctophiformes > Myctophidae > Electrona > Electrona antarctica. The sequence goes on along the minus strand of NC_136797.1, from coordinate 3,502,115 downwards.
TGAGTTATTTAATTTAAACGCCAAATGCATTCTCAATGGCGAAAACACAAACTTTGGCACCAGATATTTAAAAAAAAATCATTGTTTTGATTGTTTTGATTTATTTTTAATAAAAAATAAATAAAAAATAAATAAAATAAAATAATATATATATATATACTTTTTTTTCCAGAGACGTCCACAGACGTCTTGGGCTCTGCACGTGCGGTAATAGCCAAGACGTCCACAGACGTCTTGGGCTCTGCACGTGCGGTAATAGCCAAGACGTCCACAGACGTCTTGGGCTCTGCACGTGCGGTAATACCCAAGACGTCCACAGACGTCTTGGGCACAAAATGTGTTTAAATAGCTTGTATAGATCCGACATTTTTGCTCACTTTATGCCACCCTCTAGTCCAGTGTTTAATGACATCATGCATGCATTTATACAATTCCCGTCTCCGCTAACAATTATGTCCTTTAATTACTACTATACTATAGAGAGAAGCCAATTATTCGTTACCCGTTTATCCCAATTTAGTCATTATGTCAACCCCCCCCCCCCAACCCCACACTGGACACGCCACTGGTTGAGGTGAAGGGTTCCACTATACAGCAGTTATGACATGAAGTGGAAAGAAGTGGTCATAATTCATTCATTTAACACCAACATTTGTGACCAGATTTGACTGAGAGCCTGCCATCGCGCACATTCCAGGAGAAAGGAGAAAAACTGTATTTTTTTTTTCCTAAAATGAGTTAATAGCACTAGGCAGACTCTTCACATACTAGAGCATGTCTGAAATAAGTGTCAGAGCTGAAATTGACATGTAGATATGAAATAAATGCTTAAACATGTAGCTAGGTGTAATGTTAGAGACCACAGAAGTGAACATTTTAAGCCTGTTTTCTCAACTCGCTGTTTCTCTGCAAGACATTACTCTATAAGCCATATCTCCAAAACTGGTGGGTCAAACTGAACAACCAATATGTCAATTTGAAGCTATGATTCCCTGCTTCCAAGGGCAGTCCCTCAGTCAAATTTGGTCACATTTAAACATGTGATACCAAGGAAAGAGACTGTCCTGTAAGTTAATTCATGTTAATTAATAAACCCCTTGAAGAGATATGGTGGAGAACAAAAAAGGTACAGCGACTCAAGCCCATACCACACCAATGCAACTAGTTGCAAGTAACTCCTTGCAACAAAACACTTTCTAGGACCTAGGCGGTGGCGTAGTTTGCGTGTACGGCGGGACGGCACTGTGGTTGTTTGCAACTATACATGCAACTACTCGCAACTCGTTTGGTTGCGAGCATAGTTGCATGGCGAATCACTCAAAACACTCTATAGAGTGTTGTGAGTGGTCAAATTAATGACGTGTTGTGAGTGGTTAATGTAATGACGTGTTTTGAGTGGTTAATGTAATGACGTGTTGTGAGTGGTTAATGTAATGACGTGTTGTGAGTGGTTAATGTAATGACGTGTTGTGAGTGGTTAATGTAATGACGTGTTGTGAGTGGTTAATGTAATGAAGTGTTGTGAGTGGTTAATGTAATGAAGTGTTGTGAGTGGTTAATGTAATGAAGTGTTGTGAGTGGTTAATGTAATGAAGTGTTGTGAGTGGTTAATGTAATGACGTGTTGTGAGTGGTCAATGTAATGACGTGTTGTGAGTGGTTAATGTAATGACGTGTTGTGAGTGGTTAATGTAATGAAGTGTTGTGAGTGGTCAATGTAATGACGTGTTGTGAGTGGTCAATGTAATGACGTGTTGTGAGTGGTTAATGTAATGAAGTGTTGTGAGTGGTTAATGTAATGACGTGTTGTGAGTGGTTAATGTAATGACGTGTTGTGAGTGGTTAATGTAATGAAGTGTTGTGAGTGGTTAATGTAATGACGTGTTGTGAGTGGTTAATGTAATGAAGTGTTGTGAGTGGTTAATGTAATGACGTGTTGTGAGTGGTTAATGTAATGACGTGTTGTGAGTGGTTAATGTAATGAAGTGTTGTGAGTGGTCAATGTAATGACGTGTTGTGAGTGGTCAATGTAATGACGTGTTGTGAGTGGTTAATGTAATGAAGTGTTGTGAGTGGTCAATGTAATGACGTGTTGTGAGTGGTTAATGTAATGACGTGTTGTGAGTGGTTAATGTAATGACGTGTTGTGAGTGGTTAATGTAATGACGTGTTGTGAGTGGTTAATGTAATGACGTGTTGTGAGTGGTTAATGTAATGAAGTGTTGTGAGTGGTTAATGTAATGACGTGTTGTGAGTGGTTAATGTAATGACGTGTTGTGAGTGGTTAATGTAATGACGTGTTGTGAGTGGTCAATGTAATGACGTGTTGTGAGTGGTTAATGTAATGACGTGTTGTGAGTGGTTAATGTAATGAAGTGTTGTGAGTGGTTAATGTAATGACGTGTTGTGAGTGGTTAATGTAATGACGTGTTGTGAGTGGTTAATGTAATGACGTGTTGTGAGTGGTTAATGTAATGAAGTGTTGTGTGAGTGGTTAAAGTAATGAAGTGTTGTGAGTGGTTATTGTAATGAAGTGTTGTGAGTGGTTAATGTAATGACGTGTTGTGAGTGGTTAATGTAATGAAGTGTTGTGAGTGGTTAATGTAATGACGTGTTGTGAGTGGTCAATGTAATGAAGTGTTGTGAGTGGTCAATGTAATGACGTGTTGTGAGTGGTCAATGTAATGACGTGTTGTGCGCTGTGTGTGTAAACACGTTGCTATATCCTCGACGGGGCTGACAGAGCTAACGGGAGTGAGTCAGAACCATTCCATACAACAACATGCACCCAAAGGTCCACTTTAGGAACGTCATCGGCACGCATAATCAACAAGCAAGAGGTTAGGTGATTATTTTACATCATGTTGAAACACCAGAAAGAAAACAAACCTCCCTCCATGCTGTGAGAACGTCACATTCCTGTTGATTTAACTACATGCACATGCAAGTCAAAGTACAAGCATGGATTCAACGAGATACCTGTGGATTGGTAATCATACCCTGAAATGTTTATTTCGCTCGCTCACTTAGTTACTTAGTTACTTACTTGCTTACTTACTTGCTTACTTACTTGCTTACTTATTTAACCTTTAATTGTATGCAACCTGGTAAGGACATTACACATGGGGATAATATTGGTGCTACTGTAGGTCGCATATTTACTATGAAAACGTGCATTTCCCGTTGGTCACGCCTCCATATATGGCGTACAAGGACATTTACTCCAATACTGTGAGTATTTTAGTTCAGGCAGACATACCAACAACGAGCAAAATGATATAAAAAAATAAAAATAAAATAAAGGTTATTCTAGTATTGAAACATTGAATGAAATGAATGAAGGTTTGGATGGAATGAGATGAACGTTGACATGAACATGGATGGACGACAACACTGTCAGCTGTTTGTTTGGCTTGTTGGTTTTGTGGTTTTCGGTTTTGTTTGTTTGTTTGTTTTGCGATCATTGCAGCACATCAGCATCAATCAAAACTCACCACGATGCAAAGGACAAACCGTTGGTGGTAGGCGGGGGGGGGGGGGGGGGGGGGGGGGGGGTCATGCACTTCGGGAGGTGGGACAGATGGAGGTATAGTGACAAAGCACTGCCATTTTGTGAGATGGTCACCGTTGCTTGGTTCAGTCAGTGACATTTTGGGGGCTCTTTGGGACCCCCTAAAGGTATACTGTCTCTCTCAGCTTTAGACACAACGGTGGCTGGAGGGAGGGAGGGGGGGGGGGGTATAAGAGGTGACACGTGATGTATCATGGCATGTTGGTTAAGATGAAAAGCATTGCAAATTACACACACGGTTGGGTTGATGAAGACAACGGGCTGTATTTTGAGTGTCTTAAGTACCAGGTCTTATGACTTAACTTAAGACCTGGAGGCGTGATCAATGCCATTTGGCTATTCTGAGTGGCCAAACAGCATTGACCACGCCTCCAGGTCTTAAGTTAAGTCATAAGACCTGGTACTTAAGACACGCATAATACTGCCCTTATGTCAGTATGATGGTTGTTACGTCATGTCCTCACCCCGGCATGCAGTTCAGATGTGGTCACAGTGTGTGTGTGTGTGTGTGTGTGTGTGTGTGTGTGTGTGTGTGTGTGTGTGTGTGTGTGTGTGTGTGTGTGTGTGGTGCGTGCAATGGGCAATATGTTGATATTATATTGATAAGATCACAAAATTATTGTCTTTTACTGGTTTTAATCACTTAAAACATGTGTAGTCTATTACTTCATTATTTTTTTGCCAAAACAGTCGATCTACAAGCTCACCTTGCATCCCATTAGTGATGCACTGTGACCGCAGTGAGCTTGTATATCTGCTATCTTCGTTATTTTTTGTATAATGTTTGAAAAATGTAAAACAAATTGAACATTATTGCCACAATCTGGAATCAGATTTGGTCCACATGTGGCCCATGCAGCACCAATGTAGTAATGTGTGAATGTGGAGTTCAGCTCTGATCCCAACTGGACTAGAAGGATATTATGCGTTCAGAGGTTACAGAAAAGAGGAGTAAAGATTATCACAGTTGAGGTTAGAGTCTAATATACAGCTCTGGAGGACAGAGTTTAGGACCAAGGATGGGACGATATGAAAGAGTCACGTTGCCATTATTGTGGCCGAAATAATTTGCGATTGACGATATTATCGTGATAAATCTAAATTATGCTTTCAAATCTTAAACGCCACTTTTGTTACCCGCTTGCACCCCATAGCATCCATACTCTGGGTGGTGGGAGGCAAAAAGTAGATCTACAAGCTGGCACAAGGCAGTTGTGTGAGCTCGTAGATCTGCTGTATTTTGGTGTACAGATTTGGGGTATAAGTACAGAATACCAACTCGGGTGTCGGCCAATTTCACGATGAAGTAAAAATCCCTGCGAACACGAATAACCGCAACAAAACCCTATAACATCGTCCCATCCCCCCTATATATATATTTTAAGACTGCCTGTGCCGGTTTGGCACTGGGAAAAGAAAAACGAATAGGAGGGGTAGTGTGTGTGTATACCTGTGGTGACTTCAATAAACACAGGCTCTAGGATGGCTCCCTGGTGCACCCCGTACAGGCCCACCAGGTAGCTGGTGTTGGGGCTGAGGCGCGACAGCACCAGGCTGAAGGCGTCCCCCGACAGCGTGAGGTTCTGGCTCTCCGCCGAGCCCTCCTCCATGTTGGTCACCTCAACGACAAAGGCCTCAAAGTGTCCGTCCTGCGCGGCCCAGGACACGTTGAGGCTGTCCCACGTGATGTCGCTGGCCGTGAGGTTGACCACCGCGGGGGTCAACTCCTCTGGGGGGGGGGGGGGGGGGGGGGGATTAGATTCAATCATCAAGACACATCGACATGGGCAGCAGGGGTGCAATGTAAAGGAGAGAGGGAGGAATGTTTCTTAATTTATGGATTATTGTAAACTCTTGGGGTTAGTTAGGGCATTTGTTTCCCACACAAATAAAATAAAATAAGTGATATTGTCGCTGTCGGGCGTAAACCTTGTATGAATGAATGAATGAATGCTTGCATGCATGGATGGATGGATGGATGGATGGATGGATGGATGGATGGATGGATGGATGGATGGATGGATGGATGGATGGATGAATGAATTAAAATGTACTTTCACAGCCCCATCCCTTATACGGGATTATTCAGACACAATTTAAAAGGACATAGCCTATAGAACATTTGGAGTCAACACACTGACACCAAATAATGAACAAAATAAAGAATTTCATACAACTTATGTTGAGAAGTTGTGAAAAAAAGGAAAAATAGCCTGTCTAAAGGTTACACAGTGACATTGTGCCACGCTGTGAGCTTCTAGATCGGATATTTTGTAGTATGACGAGCACTAATTTATGAAAAATAAAACATACATGTGATCCAAGGTTTTTGCCAGACAGCAACAATATGAATATGATGATAATATCAATATGAATGAGGATGGAATGAGAGTGAATTAACTGCATGTATCCGACACAGATTGTCACAACGCAGAAGCAATGATGTGAGCCAGAACATTAAAGTCATACTGAGTAGCATTCGTTTTAGTCAAAAAGATTATTATTATTTATTTTTTTTAAAGATATTTTTTTGCGGCTTACGCCTTTTATTGGTTTTTGAAGGGACAGACAGTAGGCTGACAGGAAACGGGAGAGAGATGGGGGAAGACATGCAGTAAAGGCCGTGTCGGGCTCGGGAGTCAAACCCGCGGCACACTGCGACTGGATTACCAGTCGGGTGCCCAGACGGTTACGCCACCGCCTGGGCCTCAAAAAGATTCTTTAGTACTCTGTTTATTTATGTATATATATTTTTGCTTTATTGTCATTACAGTGTGTCTATAATGGTCTAGAACAGTGGTGGGCAACTGGCGGCCCGGGGGCCACATGCGGCCCCCACCTTCACTTAATGTGGCCCTCAGGTTAATGTCAGAATACTGATATATTGGTTTCAGCTGTTACAATTCCACAACATGCAAACATGACCCTATACTTACTAAATTTGTAGCTCATTGCTCAACACAAGTATAATTAAAGGCATTTGAAATTACATAAAAATGTTAATTTTCAGGATTCCAATTCAAAAATAGGAAAAAATAAGATTTAAAGATTTAAATTCAAATATAGCAAAAATAGCCGATCTACAAGCTCAAAACGCGTCGCAGCGTTTTGTGCTTGTAGATCGGCTATTTTTGCTACGACAGTAATATATGGCCCTAGGGAGTGAGTGTGGAAATATAGTGGCCCACTCCATCGTCAAAGTTGCCCACCCCTGGTCTAGAACTACGATTCCCAGAATTCAGAAAAAAACCCCAAACAAAGGAAGCTGCAGGGTCCTGGTGCCATGGACGTTTTGGGAAAACAACAATGTTGTAGGCCTATTAATTCACTGTAAAAATATATATAATAATAAATAAAGGATACAGTACAGCTCTGGTGAAAAATATACCAATCCATTTATTTATTTTTGTAATGAAAAAGGTTACGCAGTATGACTTTAAATTAGGAAAGAGCATCGTAAAAGGTTTTCTCATACACGTACTGCAGTCACAGTGACATAAAGAGGTATTGAGTGACCTGTAAAAAAAAATTAGTTATTTACAGTACATGTTTGTCTTAATATATTTAAAAAAAGAAGAAGAAAGGTTAAGCATGGAGAAGGTATGGAGAGAGAGAGATGGATTGCTGACGTTGAGAACAAAGGAAATGTCCGCCTCCATGTATGTATATACCTGTGGTAGCAGAAACTTTGATAGGTAAAGATCGCTCTCCCTCCACCAACCCGTACAGTGAAATATCGTAGCGCGTGGCGGGCGCCAGGCCCCCGATCCGGGCCCTCCTGAAGCCTCCCGGCAACAATGTGCTCTCGTGCACGGCTCCCCGTGCCGCCGGTCCCGACGCGGCGGCACTACCGAGCTCCACCACGAAGCTATCGAAGGCCCCGTCGTCGGGCGGTGGCGTCGACCACGTTAGCACGAGGCTAGCGGAGGTCACGTTAGCGACCAGGAGCTCTCCCAGGATCTCCCGGGGCTCAGAGGCCCCGGAGGAAGAGGCGGAGGGCTCCCAACCCAGGGCGGAGCTCTCAGAGGCCCCAGAAGGAGAGACGGAGGGCTCCCAGCCCAGGGCAGAGCTCTCCGAGGCCCCAGAAGAAGAGACAGAGCGCTCCTCCACGTCCAGGATTGAGCTCTCAGAAACTCCGGAGCTAGAGCCAGAGAGCTCCGCGGAGCTCAGGTGATCGCTCGGAGCCGTCGGCGGAATAACGACCGCTCCCAAAGTAGGCCGAGGCGCCGGCTCAGTAGGCCGAGGCGCCGGCTCGTCTTTGATACTCAGAGCTACTACGCCGCCGCGGGAAGTAGCCGAAGATGCTACACAAGTGAACAGAAACGATGTTAGAAGAAAATAAATACATCAATGAAATGTTGTATAATTAATGATGTTTGTTTATGGATTAGAGAGATAAACAGAAGACAAAACTGACCAATAAATAATAGGGTTGGTTTGAAGATTAGAGTCTCTTGAGCCAGAAAACTATTCAACAACCTTCAAATGCTGTCTGTACAACGACAGGAAGCTGTCCTCCGTTCCCTTGCCTTCATCACATTCCATTTTTAAATGATCTGTTTTAACTTCCATTCCTGCTAGGCAGCTATATAGATTAATTGTATCTATCTACAGTAGTCTGATCGACCCGACTGTAAAGACCAATTGGAAGTGGGTCAGGCGGCAGGCCGGACATCCACTCCATTTTCAGCACTCCCCCCACTGTACATACGGAAGCATTTGAAAATCGTACGAGCGGACAGTTTGTGTCTGGAGAGACTAGTTGAAAATAGGAAAAGGTTAGAGAAGATACATTAACATTTGTCATTTAAATGGTGACCCCAGACATATTTTGTTCTATACTGACGTTCTCCCAGAGCTGTATGTGTTCTCTCGTGCATCAGAGACGCACTAGCCTCGGTACCCAGGCATGTATTTTCGTTGCTGCTTGCGCGCCCGCCCCTCTAGACCAGGAAGCATGCTGGCTAGGCCAGGCTACCTGCCCCTCTAGACCAGGAAGCATGCTGGCTAGGCCAGGCTACCTGCCCCTCTAGACCAGGAAGGACACTGGCTAGGCCAGGCTACCTGCCCCTCTAGACCAGGAAGGACACTGGCTAGGCCAGGCTACCTGCCCCTCTAGACCAGGAAGGACACTGGCTAGGCCAGGCTACCTGCCCCTCTAGACCAGGAAGGACACTGGCTAGGCCAGGCTACCTGCCCCTCTAGACCAGGAAGGACACTGGCTAGGCCAGGCTACCTGCCCCTCTAGACCAGGAAGGACACTGGCTAGGCCAGGCTACCTGCCCCTCTAGACCAGGAAGGACACTGGCTAGGCCAGGCTACCTGCCCCTCTAGACCAGGAAGGACACTGGCTAGGCCAGGCTACCTGCCCCTCTAGACCAGGAAGGACACTGGCTGGGCCAGGCTACCTGCCCCTCAAATCAGGCTTTGCGTTGTTCTCATCTCAGATAGTCTCACGTAAACCAAAATGACCAGACCTCTCTGTCTGCCTACAGTACTTCTACGTCATGTAGGTTTGGTACCGATGGGTGTCCGGGTATAGCTCAACTCAGCGTATATGAGTAGCATATGGCTTGTGGGAGCTGATGGTAGGTGTGGCGCTCCACCTCAGCATTCCATCTCCCAGGGGTCTAGCGGCCTGTTAATTTAGATTTCCCCAGACGAATCAGTGATCTTCTGGCTACGTGAGACTACATCTTAACATTATACGACTAGAGGACAACATGTCCACGACATGGAACGCCCAATGTTCAGTAGCTTAATCCAATGACGTCATGATTGTCATGCAAACCCTATATGTACACATGCCAAAAGCATTAAATGAACCACAATGGAATCAAAGCGAATTGCCATTGCAGCGTAAAAGGCTGAACAGGAGAACACGATACGTCTGGTCAGCACATGCAGTCCAAAAGGGAAGCTTCTACCTGTAACCGCCGCCGCGTCACCAAGCAGAGAAGACCTCTGGCTATCATAGCTCAATCCATACACTTTTATCTGATATCGTGTCGATGCCTTCAGGCCCTGGAGTCTAGTGCCACTGGCATCGCCCTGGAGACGGATCTCTCTCACATCCCACGGTCGCAGAGCGTCTCTGCATTCTACGGTGAAGCTAGCGTAGACGCTGCGTTCGGCTCCGTGCTCGCTCGGTTCCCACGCAACGTCCAGCGCGTCCGAGGTGACGCCTGAGATGTTCAGGCGTCCCGCAGGCTGGTGGTCGGGCGTCCTCCCAGAGGACTGTCGGGTGTCGGACGTGGGATCTAAATGTACGAAGCTAACGACATTGTCCTCCGAGCCCGTTAGCTCTGGCACGTCAGAGGCAGCTAAATAAAACGTGAAAGAGGCTATATGCAAAGAAACACAACAAAGGGCACACACACATCAAGACAGACAAATTATTTAGGTTAGAGCTGGGTAATAATGGACAATCACCATGAAATATTGCAATATTTTGGACCAAATACCTCAATATCAATATTGTGTGGATAATATAAATGTTTTTCACAGTTCACAACGTATTGTGAGCTTGTAGATTTGCTATTTTTGTATAACGTAAGGAGTTGGTGATACAATATTGAAATATTGCCCAGCCCTAATACTAATCTTATAGTGCTGCAAATGAAATGCCAAAAAAGCATCTCTTTCCGTGTATTATTCATAAATCACTGCACATCCCCGGGGTGCGTCATTCTTATGAAACATTTATATTTGGAACCGTACAACCTGGAAAAATGGAACCGTGTCTCATTTCTGTTTGAAGATCGTGAGAAAGCCCTCGTGGAAATTCTAAGGAAAAAATCATCAGCGATTGCTTTGCCTGCCAAGTGTCATGGTTGGCTTCTATACGAGCATTTCAACTTTAAAAAAAAAACCGCAAGCCGCGTTTTTTTAAATGAAATTATAACGACCAACGAAACATTAATCAAATGGCGCATATCTCCCGTCGACGACGGACCCACCTGTGGACGCGGACGCGATGGCCGGCAGGCTGCTCTTGGCTCCCCTCTGGGCGGTCAGGCGGACGGTGTATTCCACGCCGGGCTTCAGGTCGGTCAGGACGTGCGCGGTGGTGTCGCCGGACGTGAGCGTCAGCTCCTCGCGCTCGCCGCCGTCCCGCGACACGGACTCCAGCCGGTAGCCACTGATCCGATCGGCCCGAGGTCTGAGCCACTCCAACGTCAGGGAGGTCTCCGTGGAGTCGCTCACCTGCAGGTCCCTGGGGGGGTCCAGCTCTGGGGGGGGGGGGGGGGGGGGGTAGGGGGAGGACCGGGGGGTCCGCGTTACGTTAGGGACATGCACACATAGACATCAAAGGGGGCTTGAGCCCCTGCCCTTTTACCCGTCTGTAAAACAACTGAGTTGAGTTCATGGACCACAATGGAAAACAGCTCCATGAATGGACTTATTATGTTGTCCTTTTAGCATAGCTTGCATACTTGTTGGACGATGCGACGCACAGCGCTACATATCAAGGAGCCAGTTCAGGTGGTTCGGGCATCTAGTACGGATGCTTCTAGAACATGTCCTTATAGGGAGGTCCTCTGGGCAAGTCCCACTGGGAGGAGACCCCCTGGCAGACCCTATGCACGTCCCACTGGGAGGAGACCCCCTGGAAGACCCTATGCACGTCCCACTGGGAGGAGACCCCCTGGCAGACCCTATGCACGTCCCACTGGGAGGAGACCCCCTGGCAGACCCTATGCACGTCCCACTGGGAGGAGACCCCCTGGCAGACCCTATGCACGTCCCACTGGGAGGAGACCCCCTGGCAGACCCTATGCACGTCCCACTGGGAGGAGACCCCCTGGCAGACCCTATGCACGTCCCACTGGGAGGAGACCCCCTGGCAGACCCTATGCACGTCCCACTGGGAGGAGACCCCCTGGCAGACCCTATGCACGTCCCACTGGGAGGAGACCCCCTGGCAGACCCTATGCACGTCCCACTGGGAGGAGACCCCCTGGAAGACCCTATGCACGTCCCACTGGGAGGAGACCCCCTGGAAGACCCTATGCACGTCCCACTGGGAGGAGACCCCCTGGCAGACCCTATGCAGATAGGGATGTTGCTTAATAATGTGGTTATAATGAATCCAAAACATGGGCCATAGTTTAAGAAAACAAACAAGCACATAATTCATTCTAAGCTCTCGGTTTTGCTCTTGAGGAATTTGGACTGACAGACATGTGTGTGTAACGACATTTGGCTAAAACACCAGCTACTCTAAACCATGTGTTACACAACAGCACGTAGAAAGATGGACGGCGCACGGCATTGGCCTGTGTGTGGTTTATGCACTGATTTACAAGCCCACGACATGCTGCACAGCGAGGTAGTTGTGTTTTATATGCACGCAGCACTGCCACTCGCCACTGCCGCCGATATACTGACAACAACTGTTATGGCTCTGGGGTGCCGGAAAGACATGGCCGCTTTTACTTGGAAACCCACAACCCGGAAACAATCCACTCAAAAAAGTTATCTTTACATTGCTAGCTTACATTGCCATCGTTTTAATTTATACGATGTATGATCCAAAAAGCGTTCATATTTTGCGGGAGAGACGGATGAGGAGCAGAAATGAAGCGCCAGTATATCGATCCGTTCAACACCACGGAGAGCGCCCTGGATTAGGAGAGACGAGTCATTCTTTCTGCCGCGCTAACAGCTAAATCAACGGTAAGCTAACATGGGCTCAGAGCGTAGCATACGGTAGCCGAAAGGCGAACTGACAAATAAAAAAAAGGAAAAAAATCTGAATATTACTCTCTCGCCCCGTATCATTGAGGATGCGCTAGGACGTGTGAGGACGTCGGATGTACCCCTCGGTTTGAGTCCCTATGGCGTGTGGCGATTGTCCTACGGACGGAAACGGTTAAAAGGATCCCTGGCTAATGAGACAAAGAGAATCTTTCACTCAATAGGAAACTGCTCCATTGACGATGTCATAATGTCCATGTGTGTCCAGCCCTATGGAATATATGGAATGCTACATGCTAATAAAAAAGTATTTAAAATATTGCTTTGATGCATTGCTCATATTAACCGTAGGAAGTATTACGTTGTTTTTATTAGCATAATGCATTGATTGTATTCCATACCTTATATAGGGTTCCAAGGGGTGCTCTCTCTGCACTTATCAGACAAGCTTGACTCATTATAAATAATAAATCACTTTTTCCCTTCGTTCCTACTCTCACCTATAGCCTATGGTCATGAAGTGTTCCTACTCTCACCTATATGGTCATGAAGTGTGGGTCATGACCGAAAGAATAAGGTCGCGAATACAAGCGGCCAAAATGAGTTTTCTTCGACGGGTGGTTGGCATCTCCCTTAGAGATAGGATGCCTCTTGGGCGTCTCCCTAGTGAGGTCCTCGAGGCATCTGGTTAGGATGCCTCTCGGGCGTCTCCCTAGGGAGGTCCTCGAGGCATCTGGTTAGGATGCCTCTCGGGCGTCTCCCTAGTGAGGTCCTCGAGGCATCTGGTTAGGATGCCTCTCGGGCGTCTCCCTAGGGAGGTCCTCGAGGCATCTGGTTAGGATGCCTCTCGGGCGTCTCCCTAGGGAGGTCCTCGAGGCATCTGGTTAGGATGCCTCTCGGGCGTCTCCCTAGGGAGGTCCTCGAGGCATCTGGTTAGGATGCCTCTCGGGCGTCTCCCTAGGGAGGTCCTCGAGGCATCTGGTTAGGATGCCTCTCGGGCGTCTCCCTAGTGAGGTCCTCGAGGCATCTGGTTAGGATGCCTCTCGGGCGTCTCCCTAGTGAGGTCCTCGAGGCATCTGGTTAGGATGCCTCTCGGGCGTCTCCCTAGGGAGGTCCTCGAGGCATCTGGTTAGGATGCCTCTTGGGCGTCTCCCTAGGGAGGTCCTCGAGGCATCTGGTGCCTCTCGGGCGCCTCCCTAGGGAGGTCCTCGACACACGCCCCACTGGGAGGAGACCCCGGGGCAGACCAAGGCGCAGTTGGAGGAAACACATCGACTCACTGGGCCTTGGAACGTCTCGGAATCCCCCAGGAGGAGGTCACTAGTGTTGCTCTGGAGAGGGAGGTCTGGAGCGCTCTGGTGGAGCGGTTGCCCCCGCGACCCGACTACGGATAAGCGGTTGAAGATGGATGGATGGAACCTCATGCCGGTCGCCCCTGTTAGTATGATCATGCTACAGGTGGGTCGGGAGGGGCATAGTGCTGGTTCTCTAGAACAGGGGTTCTCAACGTTTTTGTCCCTGGACCCCCGGAAATGCTTTGGCAATGTCTCGGGACCCCAGCCGCGCCCCCTCCCGACCCCCAATATAAATAATTTGGGGACCCCCCAAAATAATTTGGCGACCCCCTCGAGGGGTCGCGACCCATGGGTTGAGAACCCCTGCTCTAGACAGTTTTCTTGAAAAACCTTATGTTTATATATGTCAGTGGTTGTCAGTGGTTGTCAGTGGTTGTCAGTGGGTGCTCAACCTTTTTCATGTCAAGGAATCCCAGAATTATCTGTATTTTTCCGCCGATCCCCCCCATCTGAAATGTTCCATGAGAAGCAAGTTGATTTAGTCGACTAAAATGTAATCTGTTGGTCCTTGATGCCGTCGTAATGACTGATTTTACACAGCACGACGCGTTGTGAGCTTGTAGATCGGCTATTTTCAGCATGCAACCAAGTATGAAAACATTTTAGTCTAGTTTGTATTTCTTGACAAAATTGTCAGTATATTTAGTCTTAGTTTTAGTCATCGTAGCTCAGCTTTCATTTAGTTTCCATTTCGTTTTCGTCAGTGAAAAAAGGTAGTCGACGAACACTTTTCGTCTGAGTTTTAGTCGACGAAAACAACACTGCATAGAGGTGGGTCAGGAAGGGGCGTGGCGCTGGTTCTCTAGAGGTGTGGTGATGGACGGTTATTTGGACAGCCGGGTTTTCCCCGGGTTTTCTCTCTCACCGGTCTCTGTGTTGGTAGTAGCGGGTAGACTCTCTCTCTCGTTCTTCACGGCCGTCACTCCGATCCCGTATTCCGTGCCTGGTATTAGTCCTGTATTAGACATACAGGAGGGGAACAACTCTTAACCCATTCAGGCCTGACGTCGAAATTAAAAAAAAAAAGTTTTCTAAATCATGACAATTTTCGGAAAGATTTGAGGCACATTTTAACGATTTTTCAAAAATAGCAGATCTACAAGCTCATAGCGCGCCACTCGGTGGCGCGCTATGAGTATATCTGCTATTTTTCAATAGCTAAATTATAACATAATGTTTAAAACACCAAAAGGGATTCCCGCCCCAAAATGGGTTAATGGTTAATGTGGTTAAACGCTAACGTGACATGGATGCGTTCCAGGTCTCAATGGATTAAGCCATTTATGGGCCTGACGTCAACATTTAAAAAAAGAAATGTCTTCTAAATCCTGACAGTTTTCTGAAAAACCCTATGTTTCTATGTCAGTGATATATTCAAATATATCAAATATATACTCAAATATATTCATGTCAAGGAACCCCAAATATATTATATATGACATTGTCCGCCGACCCCCATGTGAAAATATGTTGTTACAGGGACCCCCCCAGAAGCAAAAAAAACGTTCTGCTCTGAAAGAATATATATTCAAAAATGTGCGCCACATTTTCATGATTTAAAAAAATTGCAGATCTACAAGCTCTGCTATTTTTCAATAGCTAAAGTACAACATAATGCTTAAAACACCAAAAGGGGTTCCCGCCCAGAATGGGAACATTACTGATGTAGGTTAAAGGAACTGGACGGAATAACGTGTTCCTTCCACGCGTTACGTCCAACCAGGGGAAACTCCCTCCCTGTCAGGTGCAAAGAAGCAGCTTGGACTCCTCATGCATTGAAGGAAGCATGAGGTCAGTCCATTGCTCTCCCCAGGTTGGCAGTGCGTGCGTTGACTCACCGGTCACAGTGACCTCCGTGACCTCCCCAGGTCCAGCGAGGACCATTTCCTCCCCGTGGTCTCCTCCTCCTGAGACCTGGTTGTACTTCAGACGGTAGGAGTCAACCTGCGCCACGCTGTGGCTCCACCTCAGGGTGGCGCTGTCGTCCGTCTGGGAGACCACCCGCAGGTCCGTGGGGGGGTCCAGGTCTGTAGAGACACAACGTTATTACTGTCTGTCTGCACGGGAGACCACCTGGGGGGGGGGGGGGGGGGGGGGGGGGGGATCGATAGCCCCCCCCACCGCCATTAATTTCAGTGGAAGTTCCTCAGTGGCGTTTTGAAGCACCCGGAAGAACCGTCTGCTTCTGCGTTTCTTTTTCTTCAATTTGAAAAGTGCGGAAGTGCAAACGGGCGCTCAATGTTAAACCCCCATACAGCTGCATGGGGTTTCCTCGCCATGACTCCACAGGTCCGCCTGCAGTCCCCTCACTGGGGGCTTGGGCTGTGCTCACCCTGGTGTAGGTGTGACGGGGCTGTACTCACCCTGGTGAAGGTGACGGGGCTGTACTCACCCTGGTGAAGGTGTGAAGGTGACGGGGCTGTACTCACAATGGTGAAGGAGTGGGTGACGGGGCTGTACTCACCCTGGTGAAGGTGTGAAGGTGCGCCTGCAGGTCCGCCTGCAGTCCCCTCACTGGGGGCTTGGGCTGTGCTCACCCTGGTGTAGGTGTGACGGGGCTGTACTCACCCTGGTGAAGGTGTGACGGGCTGTACTAACCCTGGTGAAGGTGTGACGGGGCTGTACTCACCCTGGTGAAGGTGTGACGGGGCTGTACTAACCCTGGTGAAGGTGTGACGGGCTGTACTAACCCTGGTGAAGGTGTGACGGGGCTGTACTAACCCTGGTGAAGGTGTGGGTGACAGGCCTGTACTAACCCTGGTGAAGGTGTGAAGATGACGGGGCTGTACTCACCCTGGTGAAGGTGTGACGGGGCTGTACTAACCCTGGTGAAGGTGTGAAGATGACGGGGCTGTACTCACCCTGGTGAAGGTGTGACGGGACTGTACTAACCCTGGTGAAGGTGTGAAGATGACGGGGCTGTACTCACCCTGGTGAAGGTGTGACGGGGCTGTACTAACCCTGGTGAAGGTGTGACGGGCTGTACTAACCCTGGTGAAGGTGTGACGGGGCTGTACTC
The DNA here is from genome assembly GCF_951216825.1 of Electrona antarctica. Classification (NCBI taxonomy): domain Eukaryota; kingdom Metazoa; phylum Chordata; class Actinopteri; order Myctophiformes; family Myctophidae; genus Electrona; species Electrona antarctica. Next base: position 3,485,471 of record NC_136797.1, on the reverse strand, counting down.
ACCCTGGTGAAGGTGTGACGGGGCTGTACTAACCCTGGTGAAGGTGTGAAGATGACGGGGCTGTACTCACCCTGGTGAAGGTGTGACGGGGCTGTACTCACCCTGGTGAAGGTGTGACAGGGCTGTACTCACCCTGGTGAAGGTGTGACGGGGCTGTACTCACCCTGGTGAAGGTGTGACGGGGCTGTACTAACCCTGGTGAAGGTGTGAAGATGACGGGGCTGTACTCACCCTGGTGAAGGTGTGACGGGGCTGTACTCACCCTGGTGAAGGTGTGACAGGGCTGTACTCACCCTGGTGAAGGTGTGAAGCTGACGGAGCTGTACTAACCCTGGTGAAGGTGTGAAGATGACGGGGCTGTACTCACCCTGGTGAAGGTGTGACGGGGCTGTACTCACCCTGGTGAAGGTGTGACGGGGCTGTACTCACCCTGGTGAAGGTGTGACAGGGCTGTACTCACCCTGGTGAAGGTGTGAAGGTGACGGAGCTGTACTAACCCTGGTGAAGGTGTGAAGATGACGGGGCTGTACTCACCCTGGTGAAGGTGTGACGGGGCTGTACTAACCCTGGTGAAGGTATGACGGGGCTGTACTCACCCGTGGTGAAGGTGTGGGTGACGGGCCAGCTGGTGCCGTCTCCCCTCCTGGAGGTCAGGGTGACCTGGTACTGGGTGTCTGGGTCCAGACCCTCCAGGCTGTACTGAGAGTCCGAGGAGGACAGCTCTACAGAGGTGGTGGTGTTGGTGGTGTCTGAAGAAAGGTTATTATAGAAGTTAGGACCACTTCACCACTTTTCAACCTATCTTCATATACTAGGTCCTCACTAATAATCATGAAAAAATGGCGAAATTTTCGTTAACTGGAACTAAATAAACACTAGAAAAGGAACGGAAACTAACGGAAACTATTTTGTGTGTTTACAAAACTAACTAAAACTAACTGAAATGCCGTTAGTTTTCGTTTTTTGTCAATTTATTTATAAGCTTAATTCTTTCAGCACCATCGCCGTACATCTAGGTCAATTGAAGCCTATTTTTTGACACTACGCTTACCGCCATTGCCGTTGATTAATGGCAATTGCGCTTTTATAGTGCATTCGATCGATCGAGCCATAATGCTACTTACGTTAGCCGGTTAGCTAGCTATGTTGTTAGCACAGCACTGGATCGCCCATCTCACAATTTGCGTCCTCACCTTCGTCTTCAATGTAGTAAGAGAGTGGCGACACTATAGCGTTGACTCCCATTGTAACAATGGAATGCGGAAGTGCTCATTATTTATTTTTTATTTTATTTTTTTATTTGACAGGGACAAAGCTCATTAATCAACATGTCAGTTTTCACCTCAATGTAAATGGGCCAGAGTTAGCCAAAGCTAATTTCCATCTGTAGTCCCTATTCTATCTCAATGGGATAGTTCCAGCCATAGGAGCAATGTTTGAAACTATAGCCCATAGGCCCCCGCTTTGTCTCAATGGGATAGTTCCAGCCATAGGAGCAATGTTTGGAACTATAGCCCATAGGCACCCGCTTTGTCTCAATGAGATAGTTCCAGCCATAGGAGCAATGTGTGGAACTATAGCCCATAAGGCACCCGCTTTGTCTCAATGGGATAGTTCCAGCCATAGGAGCAATGTTTGGAACTATAGCCCATAGGCCCCCGCTTTGTCTCAATGGGATAGTTCCAGCCATAGGAGCAATGTTTGGAACTACAGCCCATAGACTCCCGCTTTGTCTCAATGGGATAGTTCCAGCCATAAGAGCAATGTTTGGAACTATAGCCCATATACCCCCACTTTGTCTCAATGGGATAGTTCCAGCCATAGGAGCAATGTTTGGAACTATAGCCCATAAGGCACCCGCTTTGTCTCAATGGGATAGTTCCAGCCATAGAGCAATGTTTGGAACTATAGCCCATAGGCACCCGCTTTGTCTCAATGGGATAGTTCCAGCCATAGGAGCAATGTGTGGAACTATAGCCCATAGGCCCCCGCTTTGTCTCAATGGGATAGTTCCAGCCATAGGAGCAATGTTTGGAACTATAGCCCATAGGGACCCGCTTTGTCTCAATGGGATAGTTCCAGCCATAGGAGCAATGTATGGAACTATAGTCCATAGGCACCCGCTTTGTCTCAATGGGATAGTTCCAATGTTTGGAACTATAGCCCATAGGCACCCGCTTTGTCTCAATGGGATAGTTCCAATGTTTGGAACTATAGTCCATAGGCACCCTCTTTGTCTCAATGGGATAGTTCCAATGTTTGGAACTATAGCCCATAGAGGCACCCGCTTTGCGGCGAGATCAAAGCGTGTCGCTACTCTCCTACTCTACACTCTGGTCTAACCCATGTTATGCTTAGCTGTGATTGGACCATAGCTGTTTGGGGAGGGGCTTAGCTATAGGTCAATTAGGGAAAAAAACAAGTCAAAACTATAACTAAAACTAAACTCTAATGATAAATCCCAACCTGTTATTCTCACCTTGGTCTGCAGCGGGTGGGGGGTGCGTCCCCGTGGTAGTGTTGCTGTCGGCCACCAGGGGGCGGTAGGACACGGTGACGCCGTCCACCTCGGCCACGGGCGGAGACCAGGACACGAGCGCCGACGAGTCCGTCACGTCCTTCGCCTGCACGTGGCGAGGACCATCGATACCTGGACCGCACGCAGACACGCACAGACACGCACATACACGCACGCACGCACGCGCACACACACACAATGTAAATTTCTTTATCCCATTTTGGACTGAGGTCGATTAAAAAAAGGCTTCTAAATCCTAAATTTTTTCTGAAAATGTTTATATGTCAGTGGTGCTCAACCTTTTTCATGTCAAGGACCCCCAGAATTATCTCTATTGGGCCACGGACCCCCATCTCAAAATATGTAGTTCCAAGGACCCAGAAGCCAATATTTTACCCATTTACCGCTAGCATTAATTAATGCCAGGGTTTTATCGTGCGTAACACTTACTTTGAAGAGCCAAATATGCGTAATCGCATCTTACTATGAAACCATTCCGTGTGTGTTGACATGGCTGGTGCTCGTTCTCTCGGTCGGTGGTGGAAAAAGTGGACCGCGAGTATCACAGCGCCTGCTACAAGCCGTTGAAAACGCTTGTCTGGGCCAAATCTACCCCTCCAATGTCACTTCTGAGATACAGCCGTCTGACAACAGAGCAGGCAATGTAAGTGGATGTGCGCGCATCTTCAAAATGGCCGCGGCCACTGTCTCACTCGGACTGTTGTGCTAACGAACGGTAGCTAACGATAAAACGGCTTTTCCGGGTGTGGCGCAGTAGGCTACTAATTTAACCCTACGGTTTCTATGTTCCTGGCGGACTCCGTGTTAAAAATGTTCGCTCTTCAATGATTTGCGCCACATTTTAACGATTTTTCAAAAATAGCAGACCTACAAACTCATAGCGCTATGAGCTTGTAGGTCTGCTATTTTTCAATAGCTAAATTATAACATAATGTTTAAAACACCAAAAGGGGTTCCCGCCCAAAATGGATTATTTGAGTCCACATTTATAAAAATACATTATCAAGGGCACAAATATTTTTCAGTTGCTTTTCATATCCCACACACTCCAAACATCATGTGTCTCAGTCCAAACAAGCCCTAAATGTACAGAATAATAGCCAACATATGAACTTATTCACACAGCCAAAATGTGGTCACTTCATAGTCTGTCACATTACCAACACCCAAAGAAAATCATGGGTACAAAAATAACCTTCTCCTTCAAACAAGACTGACTGCCTATAATGGAGGAGATTGAACAGTATGTTGCAAGCTGCTTTGCTTTATACTTGGACAACCCCATAATCCTCACACACACACACACACACGCACACACACACACACACACACACACACACACACACACACACACACGCACAAGCAGGAAGCAAAGAGCGGGGGGAAAAAATTTCTCTCAAGTGTCTCAAAGAAGCTAGGATAGCAGGTATAGACAATGAGCCTAGCATCTGTGTAAACTATACATCTATCTAAATAACTCTCTCTACATTTGTGCTAAATCTTAAACCTAATCCAAACATCATAAAAAAAACGACATGAGTGTTCTTTCGCTTTGAGCTATAGGCGCACTAAATATGTTGCCATTCTGGCATGATCACGACACACATAAAAATGAGCATAGTAATCGTAATAGATTCTTTATGTACATGTATACGACTGAATCTGGCACTCTCGCCAAAGTGGGATCGTGTTTTTTGAGTCCTCACAGTTGAAGCGTATTAGGAAATACATAATGAGATTCCCTTCCTCGCAAGGCACTCAATTAATACAGTCTCAGCTATAGCACGCACAGAGCTTCCTATGTGCGTTTTACAGGGGAGGAATATAGTGCAGCTAGCCTGGAGGAAAGCTAACAGGCCCTCGGGGAACCAAAGAGTCCAAACTTCATTCTGCCTCTATTCCTAAGGCCGTAAGCTGTGATGGATTCCAACCTGAACAAATACATTACCTCACAGATGCGCACGCACGCACGCACGCACGCACGCACGCACGCACGTACGCACGCACGCACGCACGCACACATCACACACACGCACGCACACATCACACACACACACACACACACACACACACACACACGCACACACGCGCGTGCAGTGGCACAGATATACTCTGGTCTGTGTGCACAGACAGAGTCCATCAACAAGGACTTGTTAAACCAAATGACTTTTCCATGCACGTACGAACGGGGACGCACGCGTTCAGCATGGCATAGTTCTATCGCATAAACAAAACAGAAAGGCTTTTAAGCGTGAAGTTATGGAGTAACCTGCGGGTAATAAAACCTTATACGCAAGCCCAAGACAACATGGGATGGACCGTGTCCTCACCGTCCGTCCGCTGGAAACCACGGATCTTTCTCCACACTTCCACTTTTTCATGTGTTTTTTGAGGGACGCTACTGGCACTACCCCTCCTATATTCAGCTATTAGTGTAGATCAGTGTTGATTTCGTCGACTAAAACTAAGACGAAAAATTTTCGTCGGCTACCTCTTTCCACTGACGAAAACTAAATGGAAACAAAATAAAAACTAAGCTATGATGACTATAAAACTAAGACTAAATATACTGACAATTTCGTCAACAAATAAAATAAAAATGTTAGGAAGCGACTAGTGGACAAGAGATCCAGTATAAGTCATTTTACAATTAGTTGCATGCTGAAAATAGCAGATCTACAAGCTCACAACGCGTCACGCTGAGACGCGTTGTGAGCTTGTAGATCAGCTATTTTCAGCAAGTGTCATTACGACGGCATCAAGGCCCGCCAAAATAAATTTTAGTCGACTAAATCAACTGTAGATTTAGCCGACTAAAACTAGACTAAACACTAAAAAATTCCAGGGTGACTAAAATGTAACAACAACTGATTGATTGATTGATTGAAGAATTTATTAACAGTTTGCAGAATTACAGTACATTTCAAGCACAAACTCAATACAAAGGCTGTTAACTGTGAGTGGACGACCCAATTAAGCATTACACTTGTTTCCAATAGGGTCCACCATGTTCAAATCATCAAAACATTTAGAGACGTACAAATTAAGTTTCATTCCAAAGACTATATGACTAAAACTAAAGACTATATGACTAAAACTAAAGACTATATGACTAAAACTAAAGACTATATGACTAAAACTAAAGACTATAATTGAAATTTGCTGCAACACTGCATGCATGGTTCCTTTTCCCATTTCCTGAAGAGTAATAGTTTTGGACATACGAGTTCTCCCCTCGACAGACAGGGGGCAGTAATTCACATGGCAGCTTCCACGCTCTGACATCACAACTCGGGGATTGTTGGGAAATCCCCCCCAGGCGGGGGGTGGGGGGGGGGGATTTTCTTTTTAACCCATTCTGGGCGGGAACCCATTTTGGTGTTTTAAAGCATTATACTTTAGCTATTTGAAAAAATAGCAGATCTACAAACTCATGAGTTTGTAGGTCTGCTATTTTTTTGAAAAATCGTGAAAATATGCCTCAAATCTTTGAATATATGTTATTACAGAGTGAACATTTTTAACTCAAATCTTTGCTTCTGGGGGAGGGGTCCCTGGAACAACATATTTTCAGATGGAGGCGGAGTCATATTACATATATTTTTTGGGGTCCTTGACATGAAATATTGAGCACCACTGATACAGAAACATAAGGCTTTTCAGAAACACTGCCGATGATGATGTCACAGCAAGATGGCTGCTGCTGCTGCCATGTGAATGTGGTTACAGTGGCTCCAAGATGGCTGCTGCTGCTGCCATGTGAATGTGGTTACAGTGGCTCCAAGATGGCTGCTGCTGCTGCCATGTGAATGTGGTTACAGTGGCTCCAAGATGGCTGCTGCTGCTGCCATGTGAATGTGGTTACAGTGGCTCCAAGATGGCTGCTGCTGCTGCCATGTGAATGTGGTTACAGTGGCTCCAAGATGGCTGCTGCTGCTGCCATGTGAATGTGGTTACAGTGGCTCCAAGATGGCTGCTGCTGCTGCCATGTGAATGTGGTTACAGTGGCTCCAAGATGGCTGCTGCTGCTGCCATGTGAATGTGGTTACAGTGGCTCCGCGAAAACATTCACTTATTACTCCATATTATACGTAGTAAAAGAAAACGAGAAAAAAAAACTATGTTGAAATGGTTTGGCTTCGTGGAGAGCTGTGCATTATAATTCAATTCCGTGGCAAGAGCAGCTGCAGCTTAAGCACACACTAATGGTCACGCACGCACGCACGCACGCACGCACGCACGCACGCACGCACGCACGCACGCACGCAGGCAGGCAGGCAGGCAGGCAGGCAGGCAGGCAGGCAGGCAGGCAGGCAGGCAGGCAGACAGACAGACAGACAGACAGACAGACAGACAGACAGACAGACAGACAGACAGACAGACCATCTACTCCTTGTCCTTCCTATTTTCACGTAGCAACTCCATTCAAAGTTTGGCTTATAACCCAAAACACCCCGCGCCCACATCAATGTGAAGATAGATTCCTCTGAAATGCTATTTCCACTGAGCACACTGTATTGTCATCATCATCATAGCAGCAGCAGCAGCAGCAGCAGCAGCAGCTGCTAAAATTTTATCCCACGATTTTGCAAAACCATTCAATTATCTTATGTAATCCTGGGCGCTATAGCCTCTCTCTGACAACCTGGGGAGAACAACGGACTGACCTCATGCTTCCTTATATGCATGAGGAGTCCAAGCTGCTTCTCATCACCTGGGGGGGGGGGGGGGGGGGGGTAGTAGCCTGGTTAATAAACCAGACCGAATCAGCCGTTGGCAAAAAAAAGTTGCCTACCAGCGGATTACGGTCTGGCGAGGCTCAGTAGCACGCCTCTTTCCTACAACCGAGAACAGGTCGGACCAATCGGGACACGGTATGCAATATGGGCGGGCTTTGGTACAGTGACGTTCAATGCTTGAGACCTTTGACTGACAGTAGCTCTGACCAATTGCGTCAAAGAGGAACCCGCCCCCCGGGAAATGAAATCCAAGTGGAGCCAGCCCAGACTGATATACCGCGACAGTGTTGTGTGATATTAGTCTGGCTTATTAGCCAGGCTAGGGGGGTAGAGCATAGAGCGTGGAAGGAACACGTTATTCCGACCAGTTCCGTTCCCCTCCATCAGGTGCCCCGGCTGGCCAGCAGGGGGAGGCAGTTTTTCTCTATGGTATGGTGATTTGTGAGGTCCACACAGATTTTAGCCTAAGTTTCTTCAGTCTCACACATGTGTGACAGATCTAAACAAAGTGAATGAATGAATGAATGAATGAATGGATGATTTTGGTGTCTGGACAATTTCTTGACCCATTCCACATGGGATTATACATGTGTGCTATCTATTTTGCGTGAGTGCGTGCGTGCGTGCGTGCGTGCGTGCGTGCGTGCGTGCGTGCGTGCGTGTGTGCGTGCCCCCAGTGTGAACTCACGTGTAGAGAAGGTCTTGGAGGTCGGGGGTCCTCGGGTGTTGTTCTTCACAACGTTCAGAGAGACCTCGTACTCCTGACCGGGTCCGAGTCCAGACTGGTCAAACACGGTCTGGGACGGAGGCAGAGTGTTGACCACCTGGCCATTCTCCTCTTTCTACATTACGTGGACGCAAAATAGAATCATGGGATTTCAGAAAAAACGGCCTTCTAGAAGCAATTTAGACCTGGGAACGATTCTACAAATGTCTTCTAAATCCTGACAGTTTTCTGAAAAACCCTATGTTTCTGTCAGTGGTTCTCAAACGTTTTCATGTCAAGGACCCCCGGAATTATCTGTATTTGGCCGCGGACCCCCATCTGAAAATATGTTGTTCCAGGGACCCCCCCCCCCCCCCCCCCCCCCAGAAGCAAATATTTGAGTTAAAACGCGAATATATATTCAAAGATTTGCGCCACATTTTCAAGATTTTTCAAAAATAGCAGATCTACAAGCTCATAGTGCCGCGCTATGAGCTTGTAGATCCGCTATTTTTCAATAGCTAAAGTATAACATAATGCTTTAAAACACCAAAAGGGGTTCCTGCTCAAAATGGGATACGGCATTTTGGGGTAAAAGTGGGGAATCTTTTACATATCTGTAATTCAAGGGTGCTGAATCACAAAAAACATGGTTCCCACGCCAGACCTTCTAATTTCAATAACAAAATGGCTGCCCTGCAATTTTGAACTATTTCTTCAATAATGTTGTAACAAAGCAAGCAAAACTGACACATAAAGTGTCTACAGTATGTTCTGAGGGTTAGACAATGTGATTACAGCATTTTAAATGTAAATTAGTGCTGCTAAGCTTTACTCCTAAATATGCAAATTAGTGGCCACTATTACAGAAGAGGGTTTAGTGTCCACCCAGCACTCGCCTTATTTTCATTTTCTTTTCTACTTATCTGTATATTTGGCAAATCTAAAATACAATTTAAATGTATATGATCTAATGTACAAGTCCTGGGTAAAGTATCCATTTGGTGACCCAGTACACTCTGACCCCCTTTTCCACCGGTTGGTTCTTAGTCCATGAGCCAGAGCTCCAACATTGGTGGGAAAAAACTAGACCTATATTTAATTGTTTATAGCGTGTGAAAACGTGTACGTCACCAAGAGGAGGGCGGCGTCTGAAAAGCTAGGGACGGCCCTCTCGTGGGCAATACATTCTAGCCCCCATCACTCAGAATAGAGTGACGGTGGTATGTTTTTTGTAAATATTGAGCTTGTTCTTGGAGATAACATAGTGAACAAACACCAGGATGGATAGAAAGAACGTCGGGCCCAAATACATTACAAGGACATGGAAAATGTTGTGAACAAACACGGCTGTGCTTAGATACTTTGTTGAACGTTATGTCTCTGCGCCCGTGCGCCGATCCAAGCCATTCTACGTCTTTTTGTAAACTCGTCAATCTGGGTTCCTTGATGCTGTCTCCATGCTGGAAAGCTGAACATCTAATACCGTTTTCTGGCTCATTTCCTCGACGTGACCTGCTGTGGCACTTATTTACTGAGCAAGTCTGCACCATTGTGAGGTCAGTTTAAAAAAAGAACGTATACAAGCACACGGATAGTCGCTCAATGTAAACAAACCAGACAAGCCAGCAAGTATGGCGGCCGCTACCACGTGACACATATGTTGACGCCCCCTCCAGGAGATTTTGGTACACCCTATAGGATCAATACAAGTAAATGAATACATTTACTTTTACAATACTTTTTCATATTTTCGATTATTTTGCCTCATGATGCCCTATAATGGCTCATTTGCATGTTTAAAATGTAAAATTTGTAATACAATAAATCATTATCTTCGTGTAAGTACTGTATAGGCCTACTCAATTGGGGTAGTGTCATGGTGATAACAATCTAATATAGGTGTGGTTTTGCACACTCAATGCATAATTAACGTTCCAATTTTGGAGCTATGGGCTCATGGACTAAGAACCAAAAATAACTGAACCGGTTCCCATTGGGAACCAACCGGTGGAAAAGGGGTCAAAGAGAATACACAAAGTATACACTCATTTACAAGACAACACACAGAGCTTATAGGTGCTTCTGAAACGTTCCGGCTCGAAGGACCAGGTCAGTCGCGGGACAGTGGGACTGACCGTGTTTCGGACGTAGAGCTCCCAGCCGTCGAAGTCCACGTCCAGATGGTCCCACTGGACCTCCACCGAGGTCTCCCTGACCGAGAAAAACCTCAGGCCCTCTGGCTGGGGCAGGTCTGGAGACCACGCACGCACACGCACACGCACACGCACACACACACACACACACACACACACACACACACACACACACACACACACACACACACACACACACACACACACACACACAGGCTGAGATAATTAAATAAATCAAAGAGATATTTACCAGATAATTTCATAAATCAAAGAGATTTAAAAATGGGGTCAGTCAGTCAGTCAGCCACAAATGGATCCCACTCCCGACCCAATGTTTGATAAACACGCTGCAACTGACGAGACATGCGTGGCCGGTTACGAATCACCCGGGTCTTCTTTGTGAGGTTAGGGTTTAGGGTTTGGGGTTAGGGTTTAGGGTTTGGGGTTAGGGTTTAGGGTTTGGGGTATAGGTGTCGGTCTGACGCCGCCACTGGGTGTTGTCGGCAATTTGGCGGTGACTCCGTGGCATGACCAACTGTGACCAGATTTGACTGAGAGCCTGCCATTGTGCAACCTCCAGGTTTTCACCATGGAGAAAAACTTTTTTTCCAAAATCCAAAATGAGTTAATAGCACAGGCACACCCCCCCAGTGCCCACAGCGTCCCCAGCGGGAATCGAACCAAGGACCTTCTAGCTGTAAGGCGACAGCACTACAGACTGTGCCACCGTGACCCAAAACAAAAATTCAAAAAACTCCAATGGCAGTCCCTTGGTCAAACTTTGGCCACAACTTACGCGTGGCCACTCTGGCGCTGACCGGCACGCTCCTCTTGTCGCTGAGCACGGCGTACACGTTGATGAGGTACTCGATGCCGGGCTCCAGCTGCGTGACCGTGGCGGCCGTGGTGTCGCCGGGAACGCCGAACTCCTGGTAGAGGCCGCCGGGCGCCGTTGGCATGTACGTCACCACGTACTCTGTCACCAGCATCTCGTTGCGCCACGACAGCGCCACCGTCTGGTTGGTGACGTCGGTGACCGTCAGGTCCTTAGGAGGAGACACTATAGAGAGACGAAAAGAGAGGAAATAATAAGTTGTGGAAAAAGTACTCAATTGTTTTACTTATAGGCTATAAGTAAAAGTACCAATACTGCAATTTAGAACTACTTCGTTACAAGTAAAAGTACGGAATTGAAAATGTACTTGAGTAAAAGTGTAAAAGTATCGGCATCAAAATGTACTTCAAGTACTAAAAGTAAAAGTACTCATATTGCAGAATGTCCCAATTCACAAGTTCAAAATGTGTACAAAATCTATTGAAAATAGCCGATCTACAAGCTCACAATGTGTCGCGTTGCGACGCATTGTGTCTTTGTATCTACCCGTGATGTGAACTCAGCATGACATAAATTCATACATTTGCTAACTTACTAACTTACTAACTAACTAACTAACTTACTAACTTACTAACTAACTAACTAACTAACTAACTAACTTACTAACTTACTAACTAACTAACTAACTAACCAACCCTGTGAGCAGTCCTCTCCGATGTATCCCTCGTCACAGACACACAGCGTAACTATAGTAACATATCAGTAATATTATGGTTACCCTGTGAGCAGTCCTGTAGTAACATATATTAGTAATACTAGCCCTTACCCGTTGTGAGATATTGCCCGCATTTTTAATTCACTAAGAAATTCATTATTAATCTATAATTTGTTAAATTGGACAAAGGGCTTAGTTAAGACCTCCATAATATTATGGTCAATGCCTGTGTGAAAAGTGGGAGTGATTGGTGCAGGCGGTGAGGAGCTACGGCAGTGTTTCTGACACATTCAGACATTTGGTTAATTATAGTATGATTATGGTTACCCTGTGAGCAGTCCTCTATAGTAACATATTAGTATATTATGGTTACCCTGTGAGCAGTCCTCTATAGTAACATATTAGTAATATTTAGGTTACCCTGTGAGCAGTCCTCTATAGTAACATATTAGTATATTATGGTTACCCTGTGAGCAGTCCTCTATAGTAACATATTAGTATATTATGGTTACCCTGTGAGCAGTCCTCTATAGCAGGGGTTCTCAACCCGTGGGTCGCGACCCCTCGGGGGGTCGCCAAAATATTTTAGGGGGTCCCCAAATTATTAAAAAAAAAGAAAAAAAATGATTTTTTTAAAATTTTTATTTTCACGATTTTTCAAAAATAGCAGACCTACAAGCTCGTAGCGCGCCACTTGGTGGCGCGCTATGAGCTTGTAGATCTGCTATTTTTCAATAGCAATAACAATGCTTAAAACACCAAAAGGGGTTCCCGCCCAAAATGGTTTAAGGTTATTGTAGCAGTCAATTTATATTGGGGGTCGGGAGGGGGCGGGGGTCCCGAGACATTGCCAAAGCATTTCCGGGGGTCCCCGGCCAAAAACGTTGAGAACCCCTGCTCTATAGTAACATATTAGTATATTATGGTTACCCTGTGAGCAGTCCTCTATAGTAACATATTAGTATATTATGGTTACCCTGTGAGCAGTCCTCTATAGTAACATATTAGTATATTATGGTTACCCTGTGAGCAGTCCTCTATAGTAACATATTAGTATATTATGGTTACCCTGTGAGCAGTCCTCTATAGTAACATATTAGTGTATTATGGTTACCCTGTGAGCAGTCCTCTATAGTAACATATTAGTATATTATGGTTACCCTGTGAGCAGTCCTCTATAGTAACATATTAGTGTATTATGGTTACCCTGTAAGCAGTCCTATAGTAACATATTAATATATTATGGTTACCCTGTGAGCAGTCCTCTATAGTAACATATTAGTATATTATGGTTACCCTGTGAGCAGTCCTCTATAGTAACATATTAATATATTGTGGTTACCCTGTAAGCAGTCCTATAGTAACATATTAATATATTATGGTTACCCTGTGAGCAGTCCTCTATAGTAACATATTAATATATTGTGGTTACCCTGTAAGCAGTCCTATAGTAACATATTAATATATTATGGTTACCCTGTGAGCAGTCCTATAGTAACATATTAATATATTGTGGTTACCCTGTAAGCAGTCCTATAGTAACATATTAATATATTATGGTTACCCTGTGAGCAGTCCTCTATAGTAACATATTAGTATATTATGGTTACCCTGTGAGCAGTCCTATAGTAACATATTAGTAATATTTAGGTTACCCTGTGAGCAGTCCTCTATAGTAACATATTAGTAATATTTAGGTTACCCTGTGAGCAGTCCTCTATAGTAACATATTAGTGTATTATGGTTACCCTGTAAGCAGTCCTATAGTAACATATTAATATATTATGGTTACCCTGTGAGCAGTCCTCTATAGTAACATATTAGTGTATTATGGTTACCCTGTGAGCAGTCCTCTATAGTAACATATTAATATATTATGGTTACCCTGTAAGCAGTCCTATAGTAACATATTAGTAATATTTAGGTTACCCTGTGAGCAGTCCTCTATAGTAACATATCAGTAATATTTAGGTTACCCTGTGAGCAGTCCTCTATAGTAACATATTAGTAATATTTAGGTTACCCTGTGAGCAGTCCTCTATAGTAACATATTAGTATATTATGGTTACCCTGTGAGCAGTCCTCTATAGTAACATATTAGTATATTATGGTTACCCTGTGAGCAGTCCTCTATAGTAACATATTAGTATGTTATGGTTACCCTGTGAGCAGTCCTCTATAGTAACATATTAGTATATTATGGTTACCCTGTGAGGAGTCCTCTATAGTAACATATTAGTATATTATGGTTACCCTGTGAGCAGTCCTCTATAGTAACATATTAGTATATTATGGTTACCCTGTGAGCAGTCCTATAGTAACATATTAGTATATTATGGTTACCCTGTGAGCAGTCCTCTATAGTAACATATTAGTATATTATGGTTACCCTGTGAGCAGTCCTATAGTAACATATTAGTATATTATGGTTACCCTGTGAGCAGTCCTATAGTAACATATTAGTATATTATGGTTACCCTGTGAGCAGTCCTCTATAGTAACATATTAGTATATTATGGTTACCCTGTGAGCAGTCCTCTATAGTAACATATTAGTATATTATGGTTACCCTGTGAGCAGTCCTCTATAGTAACATATTAGTGTATTATGGTTACCCTGTAAGCAGTCCTCTATAGTAACATATTAATATATTATGGTTACCCTGTGAGCAGTCCTCTATAGTAACATATTAGTGTATTATGGTTACCCTGTGAGCAGTCCTCTATAGTAACATATTAATATATTATGGTTACCCTGTAAGCAGTCCTATAGTAACATATTAATATATTATGGTTACCCTGTGAGCAGTCCTATAGTAACATATTAATATATTATGGTTACCCTGTGAGCAGTCCTCTATAGTAACATATTAGTATATTATGGTTACCCTGTGAGCAGTCCTATAGTAACATATTAGTAATATTTAGGTTACCCTGTGAGCAGTCCTCTATAGTAACATATTAGTAATATTTAGGTTACCCTGCTGTGAGCAGTCCTCTATAGTAACATATTAGTGTATTATGGTTACCCTGTAAGCAGTCCTCTATAGTAACATATTAATATATTATGGTTACCCTGTAAGCAGTCCTATAGTAACATATTAATATATTATGGTTACCCTGTGAGCAGTCCTATAGTAACATATTAATATATTATGGTTACCCTGTGAGCAGTCCTCTATAGTAACATATTAGTAATATTTAGGTTACCCTGCTGTGAGCAGTCCTCTATAGTAACATATTAGTGTATTATGGTTACCCTGTAAGCAGTCCTCTATAGTAACATATTAATATATTATGGTTACCCTGTAAGCAGTCCTATAGTAACATATTAATATATTATGGTTACCCTGTGAGCAGTCCTATAGTAACATATTAATATATTATGGTTACCCTGTGAGCAGTCCTCTATAGTAACATATTAGTGTATTATGGTTACCCTGTGAGCAGTCCTCTATAGTAACATATTAATATATTATGGTTACCCTGTAAGCAGTCCTATAGTAACATATTAGTAATATTTAGGTTACCCTGTGAGCAGTCCTCTATAGTAACATATTAGTAATATTTAGGTTACCCTGTGAGCAGTCCTCTATAGTAACATATTAGTATATTATGGTTACCCTGTGAGCAGTCCTCTATAGTAACACATCAGTAATATTATGGTTACCCTGTGAGCAGTCCTCTATAGTAACATATTAGTAATATTTAGGTTACCATGTGAGCAGTCCTCTATAGTAACATATTAGTAATATTTAGGTTACCCTGTGAGCAGTCCTCTATAGTAACACATCAGTAATATTATGGTTACCCTGTGAGCAGTCCTCTATAGTAACATATTAGTAATATTTAGGTTACCATGTGAGCAGTCCTCTATAGTAACATATTAGTAATATTTAGGTTACCCTGTGAGCAGTCCTCTATAGTAACATATTAGTAATATTTAGGTTACCCTGTGAGCAGTCCTCTATAGTAACATATTAGTATATTATGGTTACCCTGTGAGCAGTCCTCTATAGTAACATATTAGTGTATTATGGTTACCCTGTAAGCAGTCCTATAGTAACATATTATTATATTATGGTTACCCTGTGAGCAGTCCTCTATAGTAACATATTTGTATTATGGTTACCCTGTGAGCAGTCCTCTATAGCAGGGGTTCTCAACGTTTTTGGCCGGGGACCCCTGGAAATGCTTTGGCAATGTCTCGGGACCCCCGCCCCGTCCCCTCCCGACCCCCAATATAAATTGACTGCTACAATAACCTTAACCCATTTTGGGCGGGAACCCCTTTTGGTGTTTTAAGCATTATGTTATAATTTAGCTATTGAAAAATAGCAGATCTACAAGCTCATAGCGCGCCACCGAGTGGCGCGCTACGAGCTTGTAGGTCTGCTATTTTTGAAAAATCGTGATTTTTTTTTAAAATTTTTTGAAAATAATTTGGGGACCCCCTAAAATAATTTGGCGACCCCCCGAGGGGTCGCGACCCACGGGTTGAGAACCCCTGCTCTATAGTAACATATTAATATATTATGGTTACCCTGTAAGCAGTCCTATAGTAACATATTAGTAATATTTAGGTTACCCTGTGAGCAGTCCTCTATAGTAACATATTAGTAATATTTAGGTTACCCTGTGAGCAGTCCTCTATAGTAACATATTAGTAATATTATGGTTACCCTGTGAGCAGTCCTCTATAGTAACATATCAGTAATATTATGGTTACCCTGTGAGCAGTCCTCTATAGTAACATATTAGTAATATTTAGGTTACCCTGTGAGCAGTCCTCTATAGTAACATATTAGTAATATTTAGGTTACCCTGTGAGCAGTCCTCTATAGTAACATATTAGTAATATTTAGGTTACCCTGTGAGCAGTCCTCTATAGTAACATATTAGTAATATTTAGGTTACCCTGTGAGCAGTCCTCTATAGTAACATATTAGTAATATTTAGGTTACCCTGTGAGCAGTCCTCTATAGTAACATATTAGTATATTATGGTTACCCTGTGAGCAGTCCTCTATAGTAACATATTAGTATATTATGGTTACCCTGTGAGCAGTCCTCTATAGTAACATATTAGTAATATTTAGGTTACCCTGTGAGCAGTCCTCTACAGTAACATATTAGTAATATTTAGGTTACCCTGTGAGCAGTCCTCTATAGTAACATATTAGTATATTATGGTTACCCTGTGAGCAGTCCTCTATAGTAACATATTAGTATATTATGGTTACCCTGTGAGCAGTCCTCTATAGTAACATATTAGTATATTATGGTTACCCTGTGAGCAGTCCTCTATAGTAACATATTAGTATGTTATGGTTACCCTGTGAGCAGTCCTATAGTAACATATTAGTATATTATGGTTACCCTGTGAGCAGTCCTCTATAGTAACATATTAGTATATTATGGTTACCCTGTAAGCAGTCCTCTATAGTAACATATTAATATATTTAGGTTACCCTGTGAGCAGTCCTCTATAGTAACATATTAGTAATATTTAGGTTACCCTGTGAGCAGTCCTCTATAGTAACATATTAGTATATTATGGTTACCCTGTGAGCAGTCCTCTATAGTAACATATTAGTGTATTATGGTTACCCTGTGAGCAGTCCTCTATAGTAACATATTAGTAATATTTAGGTTACCCTGTGAGCAGTCCTCTATAGTAACATATTAGTATATTATGGTTACCCTGTGAGCAGTCCTCTATAGTAACATATTAGTGTATTATGGTTACCCTGTGAGCAGTCCTCTATAGCAGGGGTTCTCAACGTTTTTGGCCGGGGACCCCTGGAAATGCTTTGGCAATGTCTCGGGACCCCCGCCCCGTCCCCTCCCGACCCCCAATATAAATTGACTGCTACAATAACCTTAACCCATTTTGGGCGGGAACCCCTTTTGGTGTTTTAAGCATTATGTTATAATTTAGCTATTGAAAAATAGCAGATCTACAAGCTCATAGCGCGCCACCGAGTGGCGCGCTACGAGCTTGTAGGTCTGCTATTTTTGAAAAATCGTGATTCTTTTTTTTAATTTTTTGAAAATAATTTGGGGACCCCCTAAAATAATTTGGCGACCCCCCGAGGGGTCGCGACCCACGGGTTGAGAACCCCTGCTCTATAGTAACATATTAATATATTATGGTTACCCTGTAAGCAGTCCTATAGTAACATATTAGTAATATTTAGGTTACCCTGTGAGCAGTCCTCTATAGTAACATATTAGTAATATTATGGTTACCCTGTGAGCAGTCCTCTATAGTAACATATTAGTAATATTTAGGTTACCCTGTGAGCAGTCCTCTATAGTAACATATTAGTATATTATGGTTACCCTGTGAGCAGTCCTCTATAGTAACATATTAGTATATTATGGTTACCCTGTGAGCAGTCCTCTATAGTAACATATTAGTATATTATGGTTACCCTGTGAGCAGTCCTCTATAGTAACATATTAGTATATTATGGTTACCCTGTGAGCAGTCCTCTATAGTAACATATTAGTAATATTTAGGTTACCCTGTGAGCAGTCCTCTACAGTAACATATTAGTAATATTTAGGTTACCCTGTGAGCAGTCCTCTATAGTAACATATTAGTATATTATGGTTACCCTGTGAGCAGTCCTCTATAGTAACATATTAGTATATTATGGTTACCCTGTGAGCAGTCCTCTATAGTAACATATTAGTAATATTTAGGTTACCCTGTGAGCAGTCCTCTATAGTAACATATTAGTATATTATGGTTACCCTGTGAGCAGTCCTCTATAGTAACATATTAGTATATTATGGTTACCCTGTGAGCAGTCCTCTATAGTAACATATTAGTATATTATGGTTACCCTGTGAGCAGTCCTCTATAGTAACATATTAGTATATTATGGTTACCCTGTAAGCAGTCCTCTATAGTAACATATTAGTAATATTTAGGTTACCCTGTGAGCAGTCCTCTATAGTAACATATTAGTAATATTTAGGTTACCCTGTGAGCAGTCCTCTATAGTAACATATTAGTAATATTTAGGTTACCCTGTGAGCAGTCCTCTATAGTAACATATTAGTATATTATGGTTACCCTGTGAGCAGTCCTCTATAGTAACATATTAGTATATTATGGTTACCCTGTGAGCAGTCCTCTATAGTAACATATTAGTAATATTTAGGTTACCCTGTGAGCAGTCCTCTATAGTAACATATTAGTATATTATGGTTACCCTGTGAGCAGTCCTCTATAGTAACATATTAGTATATTATGGTTACCCTGTGAGCAGTCCTCTATAGTAACATATTAGTATATTATGGTTACCCTGTGAGCAGTCCTCTATAGTAACATATTAGTATATTATGGTTACCCTGTGAGCAGTCCTCTATAGTAACATATTAGTATATTATGGTTACCCTGTGAGCAGTCCTCTATAGTAACATATTAGTATATTATGGTTACCCTGTGAGCAGTCCTCTATAGTAACATATTAGTATATTATGGTTACCCTGTAAGCAGTCCTCTATAGTAACATATTAGTATATTATGGTTACCCTGTGAGCAGTCCTCTATAGTAACATATTAGTATATTATGGTTACCCTGTGAGCAGTCCTCTATAGTAACATATTAGTATATTATGGTTACCCTGTGAGCAGTCCTCTATAGTAACATATTAGTATATTATGGTTACCCTGTGAGCAGTCCTCTATAGTAACATATTAGTATATTATGGTTACCCTGTAAGCAGTCCTCTATAGTAACATATTAGTAATATTTAGGTTACCCTGTGAGCAGTCCTCTATAGTAACATATTAATATATTATGGTTACCCTGTAAGCAGTCCTCTATAGTAACATATTAGTAATATTTAGGTTACCCTGTGAGCAGTCCTCTATAGTAACATATTAGTAATATTTAGGTTACCCTGTGAGCAGTCCTCTATAGTAACATATTAGTATATTATGGTTACCCTGTGAGCAGTCCTCTATAGTAACATATTAGTATATTATGGTTACCCTGTGAGCAGTCCTCTATAGTAACATATTAGTAATATTTAGGTTACCCTGTGAGCAGTCCTCTATAGTAACATATTAGTATATTATGGTTACCCTGTGAGCAGTCCTCTATAGTAACATATTAGTATATTATGGTTACCCTGTGAGCAGTCCTCTATAGTAACATATTAGTATATTATGGTTACCCTGTGAGCAGTCCTCTATAGTAACATATTAGTATATTATGGTTACCCTGTGAGCAGTCCTCTATAGTAACATATTAGTATATTATGGTTACCCTGTGAGCAGTCCTCTATAGTAACATATTAGTATATTATGGTTACCCTGTGAGCAGTCCTCTATAGTAACATATTAGTATATTATGGTTACCCTGTAAGCAGTCCTCTATAGTAACATATTAGTAATATTTAGGTTACCCTGTGAGCAGTCCTCTATAGTAACATATTAATATATTATGGTTACCCTGTAAGCAGTCCTCTATAGTAACATATTAGTAATATTTAGGTTACCCTGTGAGCAGTCCTCTATAGTAACATATTAGTAATATTTAGGTTACCCTGTGAGCAGTCCTCTATAGTAACATATTAGTATATTATGGTTACCCTGTGAGCAGTCCTCTATAGTAACATATTAGTATATTATGGTTACCCTGTGAGCAGTCCTCTATAGTAACATATTAGTAATATTTAGGTTACCCTGTGAGCAGTCCTCTATAGTAACATATTAGTATATTATGGTTACCCTGTGAGCAGTCCTCTATAGTAACATATTAGTATATTATGGTTACCCTGTGAGCAGTCCTCTATAGTAACATATTAGTATATTATGGTTACCCTGTGAGCAGTCCTCTATAGTAACATATTAGTATATTATGGTTACCCTGTGAGCAGTCCTCTATAGTAACATATTAGTATATTATGGTTACCCTGTGAGCAGTCCTCTATAGTAACATATTAGTATATTATGGTTACCCTGTGAGCAGTCCTCTCCGATGTATCCCTCGTCGCAGAGACACAGCCCGTGCACACAGCGTCCGTTGTCCTGGCAGTTGTTGACGCAGCTCAACTCTCCACAGCTCGGACCCTCGTAGCCCTGCTCGCACACGCACTCGCCTCTCACGCACCGGCCGCTGTCGGGGTCACAGTCGCAATAAAAGGTTAGTTTTTGCATCGGACGGAGGCCCTGGAACAAGTTAACAACCTCCCTAAAGGACCCCTGGAGGCCCCCACAACTGAATATACAATTCAATATGGCCTTGATTTTTTTGTATTTATCCAGCCAGAAATGTAATGTATATACATGTTATTTGTATAGTATTATGTATTATGTATTTATTGGCCTTTATACAGTCATTTCCATCGTGCATGGGACATTAACCCATGCACGATGGGAACCCCTTTTGGTGTTTTATACTTTAGCTATTGAAAATCTGCTTCTTTTTTTTTAATGTTGCACAAATATTTTAATATATTCTTTCACGTTTTTGCTTATGTTTGCTTCCGGGGGGTCCCTGTAAATTACATATATTCAGATGGGGGTCCGCAGCCAAATACAGATAAATCTGGGGGTCCTTGATTGCCCTAGGATTTAGAAGACTTTTTTTTTTGTATCAGCCTCAGGTCTAGAGCCCATGCATTGCCCCTGCCGGCGGGGGCAGCGGCTGTCCACCTCTGAACAGCGCTCAGCGGGTCAATGGAGACCCAATTGGTCGTGGTCAATTCCGATGTTTGCGGATTTACCCCCTTTACCCCCCTTTACCGCTCCGGTGGTGAGGTGACCACCGCTCCGGTGGTGAGGTGACCACCGCTCCGGTGGTGAGGTGACCACCGCTCCGGTGGTGAGGTGACCACCGCTCCGGTGGTGAGGTGACCACTGCTCCGGTGGTGAGGTGACCTGGTAGCTGTAATAAGGTGGTGAGTAAAAACAGAGAGAAGGGCTGGGGAGAGCGGTGGTTTGCTCTTCACCGCGGCTCAGTGACGTCATGTTGTAGTTCGGTGGTCACCTCACCACCAAAAAATCCAGACTATGAATAATGGCTTTAAATGCCATGCTGGTGAGTGACAGACTGGCCTACCGGTCGTTGCAGTTGTCCGGACATGACAGGACGGAGCAGTCGTCTCCTTCGTAGCCCTCCTCGCAGACGCAGCGTCCGTCCACGCAGACGCCCTGCGCCATGCAGTCGTTGAGACACGACTTCTGACCGCAGTCCTCGCCCGTAAAGCCTGCAGCCGCCAACAACAGGCATGGTACAACATCTTGTATCTATTTTTCATTTTTAATTAGCAAAAGAAGCATTTCGTATCGTCGTATCGTGGCTAGCGACGGAAGCAAAAATATGGTAAAGATATCTCGTGTTCCACAAGGACAACAACGACATGCATCAGAAAGCTAAGAGGTATAATTTTGGGTCACCTTCGTCGCACACGCACTGTCCGCCCACGCATCGTCCTCGGTCCAGGCAGCCGTTGGGGCAGCTCAGCTCGCCGCAGTCCTCTCCCTGGAAGCCCAGGAAGCAGACGCAGCGCCCGTCCACGCAGTCGCCTCGCAGGAAGCAGTCCGACGGACACGTCCGCACGCTGCAGTCCTCCCCGGCAAAGCCCTCCTCGCACACGCACTGGCCGTTCACACAGCGACCTCTGCACCGGTCAACAAGGCATTAGGATAGTTAGAGACGGACCGGTCACACATACAGCGACCTCTGCTCCGGACAACAATGTTTAGACTGACCGTTCACACATACAGCGACCTCTGTACCGGACAACAACGTTTAGTCTGACCGTTCACACATACAGCGACCTCTGCTCCGGACAACAATGTTTAGACTAACCGTTCACAAATACAGCGACCTCTGCTCCGGACAACAATGTTTAGACTGACCGTTCACAAATACAGCGACCTCTGCTACGGACAACAAGGCTTAGGATAGTTAGAGACTGACCGTTCACACATACAGCGACCTCTGTACCGGACAACAACGTTTAGACTGACCGTTCACAAATACAGCGACCTCTGCTCCGGACAACAATGTTTAGGATAGTTAGAGACTGACCGTTCACACATACAGCGACCTCTGCTCCGGACAACAATGTTTAGGATAGTTAGAGACTGACCGTTCACACATACAGCGACCTCTGTACCGGACAACAACGTTTAGACTGACCGTTCACAAATACAGCGACCTCTGCTCCGGACAACAATGTTTAGGATAGTTAGAGACTGACCGTTCACACATACAGCGACCTCTGCTCCGGACAACAATGTTTAGGATAGTTAGAGACTGACCGTTCACACATACAGCGACCTCTGTACCGGACAACAACGTTTAGACTGACCGTTCACAAATACAGCGACCTCTGCTCCGGACAACAATGTTTAGGATAGTTAGAGACTGACCGTTCACACATACAGCGACCTCTTTGATTTTCATAGACTTTTCATTTAGTTTTCATTTAGTTTTCGCCAGTGAAAAAAGATAGTCGACGAACATTTATCGTCATATAGTAATAGTATTAGTCGACGAAATCAACACTGCTAGTTATAGAGCCTGACCGTTCACACAGTTACCTCTGCGTCTGGACAAGGCAAGGGTCAAAACAGTATCGTATGCCTATTTTCAATTACTAAAACTCACGAAATACAGACAAACTAGAAACGAACAGAACATTTTAGTTAACTGAAATCGAGGATTTACTGTAGGACAAAAAAAATATCGTGATTTTAGTTTTTTAAATATATTGTCAATATATTTCATATATACGTCTAGCATTCTGGGGGTACCATATGAACCATATACATTCTGGGGGTACCATATGAACCATATACATTCTGGGGGTACCATATGAACCATATACATTCTGGGGGTACCATATGAACCATATACATTCTGGGGGTACCATATGAACCATATACATTCTGGGGGTACCATATGAAATCGTATCCTCCGATGTGTTTCTTCAGAAAGAGCAAACATAGCAGATTCACCAGCTCACGAAGTGCACATGGTGAGTACGTTGTGAGCTTGTAGATCTGCTATTTCACTATTTTCAGAACGCTTTTGAATCTCACCCCCTTGGAAATCCCACATTACACTGAAAGAATGAAACAAAACAAAAAAGTTTAAAACTTAAAATATATAAGTCAAAACTAAATAAAAACAATACAAATGTATGAAAAATGCCGATCCACACTAACCTGTCCAGACAGTTGTTAGGGCAGGAACCACACTAAACCACACTAACCTGTCCAGACAGAAGGAACCACACTAAACCACACTAACCTGTCCAGGAACCACACTAATCTGTCCAGGAACCACACTAAACCACACTAACCTGTCCAGACAGAAGGAACCACACTAAACCACACTAACCTGTCCAGACAGAAGGAACCACACTAACCTGTCCAGACAGAAGGAACCACACTAAACCACACTAACCTGTCCAGACAGAAAGAACCACACTAAACCACACTAACCTGTCCAGACAGAAGGAACCACACTAACATGTCCAGACAGAAGGAACCACACTAAACCACACTAACCTGTCCAGACAGAAGGAACCACACTAAACCACACTAACCTGTCCAGACAGAAGGAACCACACTAACATGTCCAGACAGAAGGAACCACACTAAACCACACTAACCTGTCCAGACAGTTGTTGGGGCAGGACAGTTCGGAGCAGTCCTCTCCTTGGAATCCGACGTCGCACGCACACTGCCCGTTGATGCACTGCCCCCTAGTGTTGCAGTTGTTTAAACACGCCAGCTGACTGCAGTCTTCACCTTGGTAGCCGGCATGGCAGACGCACACCCCATGTAGACATGTACCTAGGATTACATTAGGATTACATTAGGATTACATTAGGATTACATTACATTAAATACACACCCCATGTAAACATGTACCTATAGATTACATTAGATTACATTAGATACACACCACATGTAAACATGTACCTATAGATTACATTAGATTACATTAGATTACATTAGATTACATAATTACGAAAGATAAACATTGAGAGCTACTGCGCTACCACAAGCCGTTTCTTACCATGGAGGTCTGCGAGTGAGGCACCCGGATGTGTTTCTTACCATGGAGGTCTGCGAGTGAGGCACCCGGATGTGTTTCTTACCATGGAGGTCTGCGAGTGAGGCACCCGGATGTGTTTCTTACCATGGAGGTCTGCGAGTGAGGCACCCGGATGTGTTTCTTACCATGGAGGTCTGCGAGTGAGGCACCCGGATGTGTTTCTTACCATGGAGGTCTGCGAGTGAGGCACCCGGATGTGTTTCTTACCATGGAGGTCTGCGAGTGAGGCACCCGGATGTGTTTCTTACCATGGAGGTCTGCGAGTGAGGCACCCGGATGTGTTTCTTACCATGGAGGTCTGCGAGTGAGGCACCCGGATGTGTTTCTTACCATGGAGGTCTGCGAGTGAGGCACCCGGATGTGTTTCTTACCATGGAGGTCTGCGAGTGAGGCACCCGGATGTGTTTCTTACCATGGAGGTCTGCGAGTGAGGCACCCGGATGTGTTTCTTACCATGGAGGTCTGCGAGTGAGGCACCCGGATGTGTTTCTTACCATGGAGGTCTGCGAGTGAGGCACCCGGATGTGTTTCTTACCATGGAGGTCTGCGAGTGAGGCACCCGGATGTGTTTCTTACCATGGAGGTCTGCGAGTGAGGCACCCGGATGTGTTTCTTACCATGGAGGTCTGCGAGTGAGGCACCCGGATGTGAAAACATGCTAATCTGCCCTTTTCTGGCTGGCGCAGCTAACTACCCTCTATACCGCCACCCGGTGGCAGTTAACTTGTTAATTAAGTATTCAATTAATCAATACAACAACATAGAAATTAACATACGTACCTCTGTCGTTACAGTCGTTCAGACAGGTCAGTGTAGAGCAGTCCTCTCCGCTGTAGCCCGCGGCGCAGACACAGCGGCCGTCCACACAGAATCCATTCCCCTGGTGGTGGTAGGGAGGAGTGCAACGCTTAATCATGTTTTAGTCAATGATGGAAAAAAAAAATGAATACTAGAAGAAGTGCGTTGGTCGCACCACGACTTCTCCCCAGTGCCCCGCGCAAAAACGCAGGTCTCATTGAAAATGAACTATAGGCGCGTTATATCGCTTCGCGTTTGAAAGGCCCTTAAATATTAATAGTTTTTTACCTGACAGTCTCCGGGACAGGTGCGCTCCCCACAGTCTTCCCCGGTGAAACCCTGGTCGCAGTGGCAGGTTCCGTTGTGGCATTGGCCGCGGTCGTAGCAGTCCTTGGGGCAGATGAGTTCGGAGCAGTCCTCTCCGGTCCACGGCTCGTCGCACGCGCACTCTCCGTCCTCGCAGCGGCCGCGGCCCAGGCAGCCGCTCAGACACGCCGCCAGGGAGCAGTCTGCACCCGTGTAACCCTTAAAGAGGACACGTGACGCAGGGAAACGTCAGCGCCCAAGAAAAAACGGACTGTGCTCTTTGCTACCGTCGACCAAAACTATATGTCCGTCGACTACAGTACCTTTTTTCACTGCCAAAACAAATAGAAACTGAGCTATGACTAAATATAGTGGACTAGTGGAGAAGAGGTCGAGTAGAACTAAAAGACAAGG
>NC_136797.1:3429675-3458965 GCF_951216825.1 Electrona antarctica | reverse complement strand
GCAGTGTGTCTATATACCTGTGAGCTGCAGCAGGAGGCTGCAGTATGTCTATATACCTGTGAGCTGGGAGCTGCAGCAGGAGGCTGCAGTGTGTCTATATACCTGTGAGCTGGGAGCTGCAGCAGGAGGCTGCAGTGTGTCTATATACCTGTGAGGTGGGAGCTGCAGCAGGAGGCTGCAGTATGTCTATATACCTGTGAGCTGGGAGCTGCAGCAGGCTGCAGTGTGTCCTACCTGTGAGCTGGGAGCTGCAGCAGCAGGCTGCAGTGTGTCTATATACCTGTGAGCTGGGAGCTGCAGCAGGCTGCAGTGTGTCCTACCTGTGAGCTGGGAGCTGCAGCAGCAGGCTGCAGTGTGTCTATATACCTGTGAGCTGGGAGCTGCAGCAGGAGGCTGCAGTATGTCTATATACCTGTGAGCTGGGAGCTGCAGCAGGAGGCTGCAGTGTGTCTATATACCTGTGAGCTGGGAGCTGCAGCAGGAGGCTGCAGTGTGTCCTACCTGTGAGCTGGGAGCTGCAGCAGGAGGCTGCAGTGTGTCTATATACCTGTGAGCTGGGAGCTGCAGCAGGCTGCAGTGTGTCCTACCTGTGAGCTGCAGCAGGCTGCAGTGTGTCCTACCTGTGAGCTGCAGCAGGCTGCAGTGTGTCCTACCTGGGAGCTGCAGCAGGCTGCAGTGTGTCCTACCTGTGAGCTGGGAGCTGCAGCAGGCTGCAGTGTGTCCTACCTGTGAGCTGGGAGCTGCAGCAGTAGGCTGCAGTGTGTGTCCTACCTGTGAGCTGGGAGCTGCAGCAGGCTGCAGTGTGTCCTACCTGTGAGCTGGGAGCTGCAGCAGTAGGCTGCAGTGTGTGTCCTACCTGTGACCTGGGAGCTGCAGCAGGCTGCAGTGTGTCCTACCTGTGAGCTGGGAGCTGCAGCAGTAGGCTGCAGTGTGTGTCCTACCTGTGAGCTGGGAGCTGCAGCAGGCTGCAGTGTCTCCTCCACACTGGTCCCTGAGCGTGGACACCTCTCCCTCTAGCATCTCCAGGCGGATCAGCAGGGCCTTGAGGTCGGGCATGTCGTCGGCGCAGCCGCACGCCGCGCGCGGTATGTTGATGCGGTGCGTGAACACGATCTGGTTGTCGCGGTCCAGGGTGTGGTGCTCCTGTTCCCCCGCGGCGGCCTGGAGGCCCGACGCCCCCGACGAGCCGTCCGCGTCCTCGTTGGGATCGAGCAGCGACGTGCCTGGAAGTAGGTGGAGGTACAGAATGATGTGTCATTTGAGAACTTGTGCCAAATGATGCTATTATTGGCAAGACGGGGTGCCGACATGCATGGCAGGTTAAAACTAAAACTAACCCATGGCAAGGGTAAAACTAACCCATGGTGGTCACCCTACCACCGGAGCGGTGGTCACCCCACCACCGGAGCGGTGGTCACCTCACCACCGATAAATCCAGACTATGATTAGGCCGTAATACCTGGCGCGTCCAGGTCCACGGTGCACGCTGCGGCGGCGGGAACGTTGATGTTATAGACGTGGTTGAAGACCACCGGCTGGTCCGCCGACGGCAGGGTGATGTTGTTGTTCTGTCCGTGTTGGGCGCGGGGCAGCAGCGTCTGTCTGCGATGGCGCAGCACCTTCTTCACCAGGCCGGCGTCGATCAGGAAGGGCTGACCTCACCAAGCAGCGCCGCGGACAGGAGGTACGGGGACCATGGACGAGGAGGACAGGAGGGGACCGTTACAAAAAACATGTGCAATTAACACATTTAGGCCTGACCTCGAAATTTAAAAAAATTCTTCTAAATCCTCGATTTTGGTCCTCCAAAATAGCAGACCTACAAGCTCGTAGCGCGCCACTCGGTGGCATGACATAATGTTTAAAACACCAAAAGGGGTTCCCGCCCAGAATGGTTTAAGAAATTGGCATGGAATATTATCGGAAACAATTGACATTTATGTTTGGCTCTGAAGGAGTGGTTCACCCAAAAAACGTATTCAATGTATTTCAATTTTGCTTTAGTCACATTGTGGGCATTATAATAATGTAATAATTACCGTTGGGATGATCAAAGAGATTATTAATAATGTCATAATTACCGTTGGGATGATCAAAGACATTATTAATAATGTCATAATTACCGTTGGGATGATCAAAGACATTATTAATAATGTAATAATTACCGTTGGGATGATCAAAGAGATTATTAATAATGTAATAATTACCGTTGGGATGATCAAAGAGATTATTAATAATGTAATAATTACCGTTGGGATGATCAAAGAGATTATTAATAATGTAATAATTACCGTTGGGATGATCAAAGAGATGAGGAGCAGACACACTAACAGGCCTTTGGGACACATGTTGATGATGTCAGAGATACTGAGGTCAACCTGAGGTCACACTGAGGTCACACGGAGGTCACACTGAGGTCAGCCAATATCCGTTAGTAGAATCTTCTTCCACTGAAGGCCAATCGTGATGAAGGTCCTGAAAACACAAAAAAACAAAACAACTAAACAATCACACTGGTGTGAAGTGAGGGGCGCCCTGCACCGTGACGTGGGTATCGTTAGGATTTTTGTGAGTCCAATCAGTGTGGTTTTCGTCGACTAAAACTATGGCGAAAAATGTTCGTCGACTACCTTTTCTAACTAACTTTTCACTGACGAAATGGAAACTAAAACTATGACTAAATATACTGTTGATTTTGTCAACAAATAATAACTAGACTAAAATGTTAGGAAGGGACTAGTGGACAAGAGATCCAGTACAAGTCATTTTACACTTGGTTGCATGCTGAAAATAGCAGATATACAAGCTCACAACACGCCGCGCTGCGACGCGTTGTGAGCTTGTAGATCGGCTATTTTCAGCAAGTGTAAAATCAGCCATTACGACGGCATCAGGGCCCGCCAAAATACATTTTAGTCGACTAAATTACCTGTAGATTTAGTCGACAAAAATCGTATCGTAAATTTAAACTATTCAAGAGACTATGACTAAAACTAGAGACTATGACTAAAACTAGAGACTATGACTAAAACTAGAGACTATGACTAAAACTAGAGACTATGACTAAAACTAGAGACTATGACTAAAACTAGAGACTATGACTAAAACTAGAGACTATGACTAAAACTAAAATAGAAATTCGCTGCCAAAAAACAACACTGAGTCCAATACCGGTTCCGCTTCCCTATTTCGGTTCCAAAATGCTATGAAAGGTCAAAGGTCAAAATGCTATGAAAGGTCAAAGGTCAAAATGCTATGAAAGAGGTCAAAGGTCAAAATGCTATGAAAGGTCAAAGGTCAAAATGCTATGAAAGAGGTCAAAGGTCAAAATGCTATGAAAGAGGTCAAATGTTTAATGTCATGTGACATCAATGACATCAATGTTTACTGAACTGCTGTAAACACTTAACTTTAAAAGTCTGTAGACTTTGTTTGCCACACATTTCCTTTAGTGCCCTAGAGTCTATTGATGTTTGTCTAGAGCCTAGACAAACATCAAAAGTCCTTAGACTTGGCTGCCAATCTACAGTATGTGTGTAAAAAGACAAACATAAAAAGTCAACTTCAACCTCATTGTCACATTACAGGTTTAAAAGTGTAAAACTTGTAAAGATGTTAATGAGATGTTGACTTCATCCAATCACACACTCATTGATCACATGATTCACTTCATCCAATCACACACTCATTGATCACATGATTCACTTCATCCAATCACACACTCATTGATCACATGATTCACCTCATCCAATCACACACTCATTGATCACATGATTCACCTCATCCAATCACACACTCATTGATCACATGATTCACCTCATCCAATCACACACTCATTGATCACATGATTCACTTCATCCAATCACACACTCATTGATCACATGATTCACCTCATCTAATCACACTCATTGATCACATGATTCACCTCATCCAATCACACACTCATTCCATACCGGCTATTTAAACTGGAAGTTTTGCCCTGCTCATCCTGCTTGCTGCTGCACTGATACTGCTGCGCGAGAGCAAGAACACGGGAAACGGAGACAGACAGACAGACAGACAGACAGACAGACAGACAGACAGACAGACAGACAGACAGACAGACAGACAGACAGACAGACATGCATTCCTGATTTTCATTGTTCCCAACTAGCATTACATTACATTACATTACAGTCATTTAGCAGACGCTTTTATCCAAAGCGACTTACAATAAGTGTATTCAACATAGGTAGGGAACAAAAACTACTAATCACCAGAAGTCTTTAGTGCATTTTCTGCAAAAACAAGCAACCAAGAGTATACCTAGCGCTAAGGTAAAAGTGCAATATATCAGCTACCTATTTCCTTAAACAGATGAGACAAAATAGCTAAATCAAATGAGCATGAGCTAAAACAATTAAGTGTATCGACTAAACAAGATCCAATAAACAATACAACAATAGAAAACAAGCATTCGTACAACTAGTTAACAACAAGTAGGTCAGGCAGAGAGGAAGGGTAGTGTTTCCTGAAGAGGTGGGTTTTCAACCTGCGGCGAAATGTGGGCAGTGACTCTGCTGTCCTAACATCAGTGGGAAGTTCATTCCACCACTGTGGGGCCAGAACAGAAAAGAGTCGTGACCGTGTGGATCGGCCAGAAGGACCCTTGAGTGACGAGGCAATCAGTCGCCCCGAGGTGGCGGACCGAAGTGGTCGGGCAGGGGTGTAGGCATCGACCATAGCCCGGAGGTAGGAAGGAGCTGTTCCTTTCACTGCCCTATAGGCTAACACCAGGGTTTTGAACTGGATGCGAGCCGCTACGGGGAGCCAGTGTAGAGAACGGAGAAGGATGGTTGTGTGGGAGAACTTGGGGCGGTTGAACACCAGGCACCGGGCACCGGGCACCGGACACCGGGCACAGGTCTAGAGGGATTACATTTACAGAATGTACATGTAATCTAACCCTTTTCACATGACGGTGCATCCAATGCGGGACGGAGGAATCCCTAATTCCGTCCAGGACAGTTTTCTTTAAAGCAGCGTGTATTTATGTACAGTAGGAAAACACTTGGGCTGGCTCGTCAGCCTCTGTCAGCAGCCTGCAGGGCTCACAGGGGGCTCTCAGCTGCTGCTCTACTCAAACTGTCTGCTGGGGATTTGCCCTGCTCTGCTCCCGAAGATGAGATTGTCTTGTTTGTCGGGGCAGAAACCCGGTATCTCCGCAAGCATGATGGAATCCTCTTCGCGTTGTGAGTACACGGCGCCGTCTCAAGCAAACTTGATTGAGCCATGAGAGATGCCTGCACCGAGCGTGCCGAAGCGAGCGACTTGCCGCGTCGAACGTTGTGAAGTTCGCTTTGTAGCTGACTCAGCCCCGTTCGAGTTGATATCGAACGGTATCCTACTATACATGTCTCTGTGTGTGTCTGCGTGTGTGTGCGTGTACGGTTGTAATGCACGTAACTCGAGAACCGTTTGACCCACCAACTTCATATTCGACATATTCGTTCCACACTCCCACAGGGAGTGTAGTGCCCGGACTCGAGTCGGACTCGGTCGGACCCACGGTTCTCCAGAACCACCACAAAAGGCTCTGGTCAGGCTCTGCCAGTGGGCCTAATCAGCCTAAATCTCCTCACGGTGGGGGCTCCTCATTGTCAGGTGAGTCAGTAGGATACCGTAGCAGCTGTGACAACACAGAGATGTGTGTGGGGAGGAATCAATTATTGGCAAAACAACTAAAATTGTGAGGAAAAAAGGCATAAAAAATAATTTGTTACAAAATTAGAGCTTATGGCTAAAACAATAAGTACATTGGATCAATTGGTTCTTCTTCTTTTTTTCTCCCCAGTGTTCTGAAACGTTAACTGTTTTGGACATACAAGGTTTCCACACGATAATTATAGCGCCAAATAAAATGTGTGAATACAGGTTGGTTCCAACACACAATCCTCCCTCTGGAGCGAAGCGCACACTCCCACATGACTCCACAACCTGGATGAGGAGAATTTAGAGAAACACAACCCAGAACCAATGTAATAAAACCCTGAGTGTTAACCCAGTCTGGGCGGGGACCCCTTTTCAATAGCTATGTCACACTTTAGCTATTGGAAAAATAGCAGATCTACAAGCTCGTAGCGCGGCACCGAGTGCCGCGCTACGAGCTCGTAGGTCTGCTATTTTTTGAAAAATTGTGAAAATGTGGGGCAAATCTTTGAATATATATTCTTTTCGTTTTTAACTCAAATCTTTGCTTCTGGGGGAGGGTCCATGGAACTACATATTTTCAGATGGGGGTCGGCGGCCAATTACATATATTTTTGGGGGTCCTTGACATGAAAATGTTTGACAACGACATTTTTTAAGAATCGTCCTCAGGTCGAAATGGGTTCATCTAGATGTCTGGGACAGGGCAGCGTCTAGGGGGATGGCAGTCACCATCACCACCCCCCTAGGGGGATGGCAGTCACCCCTAGGGGGGTGGTGATGGTGACTGCCATCCCCCTAGGGGGGTGGCGATGGTGACTGCCATCCCCCTAGGGGGGTGGCGATGGTGACTGCCATCCCCCTAGGGGGGTGGCGATGGTGACTGCCATCCCCCTAGGGGGGTGGCGATGATGACTGCCACCCCCCTATGCTTTCACATTCATAGCTCTTTCCTTCATAGGCTATTTCGTCCACCTCTGAATGCGTTTTGCAGATAAACCGATTCCGTGCTGCCTGTTACCATAATATCATCATCATCATCATTTTCCGACCGCGGTCGAGATCATGGATTTCACAACAATGCCACGCCAGACTTCCCGGTTCTTCATTGCCATCCCCAGTTCCTGCTTTACTGATGCATGTGTCCCTAGCGATGACATCAGGGAACCACAGTTTACTGATGCATGTGTCCCTAGCGATGACATCAGGGAACCACAGTTTACTGATGCATGTGTCCCTAGCGATGACATCAGGGAACCACAGTTTACTGATGCATGTGTCCCTAGCGATGACATCAGGGAACCACAGTTTACTGATGCATGTGTCCCTAGCGATGACATCAGGGAACCACAGTTTACTGATGCATGTGTCCCTAGCGATGACATCAGGGAACCACAGTTTACTGATGCATGTGTCCCTAGCGATGACATCAGGGAACCACAGTTTTCTACCTGTCGTTCCTATTTATATTAGGATAAATTTGCACGACTGTAAAGACGAAGCGGAAGTGGGGAGGAGGCTCCACTTCCGCTTTATATTCGACCCATGATGGCAGCTCCTCCGTTGCTCCAGACTGTATGATGAAAGCATGTGTAAAACAGTCTGGTAACGCGACACTAGAATGAGAATGGATTCTAAATTGGATTAACCCATTTTGGACTGAGGTCGATTCAAAGCTACGACCTGCTACGACCTGCAAGCTCGTAGCGCGCCACTCGGTGGCACGCTACGAGCTTGTAGATCTGCTATTTTTCAATAGCTAAAGCATGACATAATGCTTGAAACACCAAAAGGGGTTTAAGTTGACTTCAACCGAAACGCTCCTTTTATTTTAAATGCCCTGCTCTGTTAATTGTTTTAAATGTCTTTCTCCTTTCCTCAGAGAGAGCCCAGCTCTGGAATGTGGCTCTGCCACTCCATCTCCGGTTTCACTGGAAATAATGAAAGTTAAACGTGTGACCGAGAAACTGCTGCGATGGTCTGAGACCGTGATGACTATTCCATCTGAGACCGTGATGACCGTGATGTCTGAGACCGTGATGACTATTCCATCTGAGACCGTGATGACTATTCCATCTGAGACCGTGATGACTATTCCATCTGAGACCGTGATGACTATTCCATCTGAGACCGTGATGACCGTGATGTCTGAGACCGTGATGACTATTCCATCTGAGACCGTGATGACCGTGATGTCTGAGACCGTGATGACTATTCCATCTGAGACCGTGATGACCGTGATGTCTGAGACCGTGATGACTATTCCATCTGAGACCGTGATGACCGTGATGTCTGAGACCGTGATGACTATTCCATCTGAGACCGTGATGACCGTGATGTCTGAGACCGTGATGACTATTCCATCTGAGACCGTGATGACCGTGATGTCTGAGACCGTGATGACTATTCCATCTGAGACCGTGATGACCGTGATGTCTGAGACCGTGATGACTATTCCATCTGAGACCGTGATGACTGTGATGTCTGAGACCGTGATGACTATTCCATCCCTCTTTTTATTCGTTTCTTTTTGTTTCCTCTCCCCTCATTCCCCACATTTTTATATTCCCTTTGTGTGCTACAGTTATGTGGTCAGATGGTGTAAAATGCTCTGAACGTTGTCATCAGTCGTAGCAGGAAACTATAGTGATTCATATTTGTGTGTGTGTGTGTGTGTGTGTGTGTGTGTGTGTGTGTGTGTGTGTGTGTGTGTGTGTGTGTGAGCAGGGCTGGACTGGCCACAGGACGTATACCGGGCATATTCCCGGTGGGCCGCGACCGTAGGGTAACCCGACTCCGCCAGATGGGGGCAGCTGAGAGTACACTGGGTTCCCCACTTCCCCCCTCCTGCTCCCATATGGGAACTCTCAGGCAGACTTGATGCCCGGCCACAAAACGGCCCGGCCACAAAACGGCCTGGCCAATCAGCGGCAGCTAGAGGCGGGATCAAGGCAGCACTGTGTAGGCCGTAGGGGGCCGCCATGATTTTAAAAAAAAAAATCTGCCAGTGCCATCATGATAATTTCACTGTACCTGTATCAGTGAGTGACAAATAAACCCTCTACAAAGGGTTGTGTAGTTGTCTTCTGTTGGTTTGTATAATTTATATTGTTCTGTAAAAGTGGTGGTATTATAGGGCTCGTTTGTGTGTGTGTGCCTCGACAGAGCGGGCGGTAGAGTTTCTGCTGTCTGCGCGCTGGTTGTGGTGGGCCGAGAGAGAGAGAGAGAGAGAGAGAGAGAGAGAGAGAGAGAGAGAGAGAGAGAGAGAGAGAGAGAGAGAGAGAGAGAGAGAGAGAGAGAGAGAGAGAGAGAGAGAGAGAGAGAGAGATACGTACAGAGAGGCAGAGACAGTGCTTTGAGCTTGCTTTGTGGGCCACTTCAATATCACACTAGCTCGTCACTTCGTTACCGTGAAACTTTCAGCTCCAGACTCCAAAGAGAAATGTGATGTTTCCCCCGGGGACGCAAACTATAGTAAAGACCTGAGGACGATTCTACAAAATGTCTTCTAAATCCTGACAGTTTTCTGAAAAACCTCATGGTTCTATGTCAGTCGTTCTCATGTCAAAGACCCCCAAAATATGTATGTAATCGGCCACCAACCCCCATCTGAAAATATGTTGTTCCAGGGACCCCCCAGAAGCAGGGATTTGAGTTAAAAACGTCCGCTGGGAAAGAATAGAAAGATCAAAGATTTGCGGCACATTTTCATGATTTTTCAAAAATAGCAGATCTACAAGCTCATAGCGCGGCACTCGGTGCCGCGCTATGAGCTTGTAGATCTGCTATTTGACTGACTGATAAATGGTATGGTGCATTTAATTTATATAACGCATTTATCCAAGGTGCTTTAAGTAGATTTTGCATTACATTCACCCATTCACACACACATTCACACACCTTTACATAGATTGTGCATCACATTCACCCATTCACACACACATTCACACACCTTTACATAGATTGTGCATTACATTCACCCATTCACACACACCTTTACATAGATTGTGCATCACATTCACCCATTCACACACATACACACACACACACACACACACACACACACACACACACACACACACACACACACACACACACACACACACACACACACACACACACACACACACACACACACACACACACACACACACACACACCTTTACATAGATTGTGCATTACATTCACCCATTCACACACACATTCACACACCTTTACATAGATTGTGCATTACATTCACCCATTCACACACACATTCACACACCTCTACATAGATTGTGCATTACATTCACCCATTCACACACACACATTCACACACCTTTACATAGATTGTGCATCACATTCACCCATTCACACACACACACACACACACACACACACACACACACACACACACACACACACACACACACACACACACACACACACACACACACACACACATTCACACACCTTTACATAGATTGTGCATCACATTCACCCATTCACACACACATTCACACACCTTTACATAGATTGTGCATTACATTCACCCATTCACACACACATTCACACACCTTTACATAGATTGTGCATTACATTCACCCATTCACACACACACACACACACATTCACACACCTTTACATATATTGTACATTACATTCACCCATTCACACACACACACATTCACACACCTTTACATAGATTGTGCATCACATTCACCCATTCACACACACACACATTCACACACCTTTACATAGATTGTGCATTACATTCACCCATTCACACACACACACATTCACACACCTTTACATATATTGTACATTACATTCACCCATTCACACACACACATTCACACACCTTTACATAGATTGTGCATTACATTCACCCATTCACACACACATTCACACACCTTTACATAGATTGTGCATTACATTCACCCATTCACACACACATTCACACACCTTTACATAGATTGTGCATTACATTCACCCATTCACACACACACACATTCACACACCTTTACATATATTGTACATTACATTCACCCATTCACACACACACATTCACACACCTTTACATAGATTGTGCATTACATTCACCCATTCACACACACATTCACACACCTTTACATAGATTGTGCATTACATTCACCCATTCACACACACATTCACACACCTTTACATAGATTGTGCATTACATTCACCCATTCACACACACATTCACACACCTTTACATAGATTGTGCATCACATTCACCCATTCACACACACATTCACACACCTTTACATAGATTGTGCATTACATTCACCCATTCACACACACACATTCACACACCTTTACATATATTGTACATTACATTCACCCATTCACACACACACACACACACACACATTCACACACCTTTACATAGATTGTGCATCACATTAACCCATTCACACACACATTCACACACCTTTACATAGATTGTGCATTACATTCACCCATTCACACACACATTCACACACCTTTACATAGATTGTGCATTACATTCACCCATTCACACACACATTCACACACCTTTACATATATTGTACATTACATTCACCCATTCACACACACACATTCACACACCTTTACATAGATTGTGCATTACATTCACCCATTCACACACACATTCACACACCTTTACATAGACTGTGCATCACATTCACCCATTCACACACCTTTACATAGATTGTGCATTACATTCACCCATTCACACACACATTCACACACCTTTACATAGATTGTGCATCACATTCACCCATTCACACACACATTCAGACACCTTTGCATAGATTGTGCATTACATTCACCCATTCACACACCTTTACATAGATTGTGCATCACATTCACCCATTCACACACACACATTCACACACCTTTACATAGATTGTGCATCACATTCACCCATTCACACACACATTCACACACCTTTGCATAGATTGTGCATTACATTCACCCATTCACTCACACACCTTTACATAGATTGTGCATCACATTCACCCATTCACACACACACACACACACACACACACACACACACACACACACACACACACACACACACACACACACACACACACACACACACACACACACACACACACACACACATACACACACACACACACACACATTCACACACCTTTACATAGATTGTGCATTACATTCACCCATTCACACACACATTCACACACCTTTACATAGATTGTGCATTACATTCACCCATTCACACACACACATTCACACACCTTTACATAGATTGTGCATCACATTCACCCATTCACACACACACACACACACACACACACACACACACACACACACACACACACACACACACACACACACACACACATTCACACACCTTTACATAGATTGTGCATCACATTCACCCATTCACACACACATTCACACACCTTTACATAGATTGTGCATCACATTCACCCATTCACACACACATTCACACACCTTTGCATAGATTGTGCATTACATTCACCCATTCACACACACACACATTCACACACCTTTACATAGATTGTGCATCACATTCACCCATTCACACACACACACACACACACACACACACACACACACACACACACACACACACACACACACACACACACACACACACACACACACACACACACACACACACACACACACACACATTCACACACCTTTACATAGATTGTGCATTACATTCACCCATTCACACACACATTCACACACCTTTACATAGATTGTGCATTACATTCACCCATTCACACACACACATTCACACACCTTTACATAGATTGTGCATTACATTCACCCATTCACACACACATTCACACACCTTTACATAGATTGTGCATCACATTCACCCATTCACACACACATTCACACACCTTTACATAGATTGTGCATCACATTCACACACCTTTACATAGATTGTGCATCACATTCACACACCTTTACATAGATTGTGCATCACATTCACACACCGATAGAGGGGCATCCTAGATGCCCCAAACCACCTCAGATGGCTCCTTTCCAGGCGAAGAAGCAGCGACTCTACTCCGAGTCTCTCTCGTGTGACTGAACTTCTCTCCCTATCTCTAAATGCCAGCCACCCGTCGGAGAAAAAGTCATTTCGTCCGCTTGTATTCGCGTCCTTACTCTTTGGGTCATGACCCACACACACACTTCATGACCATCTAGGTGAGAGTAGGAACGAGGATTGCTCGGTGTAGACAGAGCGCTTTGCCTTCTGGCTCAGCTCTCACTTCATCACAACAGTGCATGTGGACGGTACAGCGACTGCAATACCTCCCCCTGCTGCTCTGATTCTCCGGATTGTTGATTCTCTGGATGTTTTCAATGTTTTGTAAAAAAACACAGGGTAACGTTACATATAATTGCCTTTTAACCCATTTGGGTGGGAACCGCTTTTGGTGTTTTAAGCATTAGCTATTGAAAAATAGCAGACCTACAAGCTCATAGCGCGGCACCGAGTGCCGCGCTATGAGCTTGTAGGTCTGCTATTTTTTTTTAAATCGTGAAAATGTGTTGCAAATCTTTGAATATATATTCTTTCAGAGCAGAACTTTTTTAACTCAAATCTTTGCTTCTGGGGGGGGGGGTCCCTGAAACCACATATTTTCAGATGGGGATCCGCGGCCAAATACAGATAATTGAAAAACATGAAAAAGGTTGAGCATGACCACTGACATAGAAACATTCTGAAAACTGTCACGATTTAGACGCATTTTGTAGAATCGTCCTCAGGTCTAAATGTGTTAAGAAGTGATTAAAAATACCCCGCATGGTTGGGCGTCAGAGCGGGGTCGAGTTGGGCGTCAGAGCGGGGTCGAGTTGGGCGTCAGAGCGGGGTCATGGTTGGGCGTCAGAGCGGGGTCGAGGTCATGGTTGGGCGTCAGAGCGGGGTCGAGTTGGGCGTCAGAGCGGGGTCGAGTTGGGCGTCAGAGCGAGGTCGAGTTGGGCGTCAGAGCGGGGTCGAGTTGGGCGTCAGAGCGGGGTCGAGGTCATGGTTGGGCGTCAGAGCGAGGTCATGGTTGGGCGTCAGAGCGGGGTCATGGTTGGGCGTCAGAGCGGGGTCATGGTTGGGCGTCAGAGCGGGGTCATGGTTGGGCGTCAGAGCGGGGTCATGGTTGGGCGTCAGAGCGGGGTCATGGTTGGGCGTCAGAGCGAGGTCATGGTTGGGCGTCAGAGCGGGGTCATGGTTGGGCGTCAGAGCGGGGTCATGGTTGGGCGTCAGAGCGGGGTCATGGTTGGGCGTCAGAGCGGGGTCATGGTTGGGTGTCAGAGCGGGGTCATGGTTGGGCGTCAGAGCGGGGTCATGGTTGGGCGTCAGAGCGGGGTCATGGTTGGGCGTCAGAGCGGGGTCATGGTTGGGCGTCAGAGCGGGGTCATGGTTGGGCGTCAGAGCGGGGTCATGGTTGGGCGTCAGAGCGGGGTCGAGGTCATGGTTGGGCGTCAGAGCGGGGTCGAGGTCATGGTTGGGCGTCAGAGCGGGGTCGAGGTCATGGTTGGGCGTCAGAGCGGGGTCGAGTTGGGCGTCAGAGCGGGGTCATGGTTGGGCGTCAGAGCGAGGTCATGGTTGGGCGTCAGAGCGGGGTCATGGTTGGGCGTCAGAGCGAGGTCGAGTTGGGCGTCAGAGCGGGGTCATGGTTGGGCGTCAGAGCGGGGTCATGGTTGGGCGTCAGAGCGGGGTCGAGTTGGGCGTCAGAGCGGGGTCATGGTTGGGCGTCAGAGCGGGGTCATGGTTGGGCGTCAGAGCGGGGTCATGGTTGGGCGTCAGAGCGGGGTCATGGTTGGGCGTCAGAGCTGGGTCATGGTTGGGCGTCAGAGCGGGGTCATGGTTGGGCGTCAGAGCGGGGTCGAGTTGGGCGTCAGAGCGGGGTCATGGTTGGGCGTCAGAGCGAGGTCATGGTTGGGCGTCAGAGCGGGGTCATGGTTGGGCGTCAGAGCGGGGTCATGGTTGGGCGTCAGAGCGGGGTCATGGTTGGGCGTCAGAGCGGGGTCGAGTTGGGCGTCAGAGCGGGGTCGAGTTGGGCGTCAGAGCGGGGTCATGGTTGGGCGTCAGAGCGGGGTCGAGTTGGGCGTCAGAGCGGGGTCGAGTTGGGCGTCAGAGCGGGGTCATGGTTGGGCGTCAGAGCGGGGTCATGGTTGGGCGTCAGAGCGGGGTCGAGTTGGGCGTCAGAGCGGGGTCATGGTTGGGCGTCAGAGCGGGGTCATGGTTGGGCGTCAGAGCGGGGTCATGGTTGGGCGTCAGAGCGGGGTCATGGTTGGGCGTCAGAGCGGGGTCATGGTTGGGCGTCAGAGCGGGGTCATGGTTGGGCGTCAGAGCGGGGTCATGGTTGGGCGTCAGAGCGGGGTCATGGTTGGGCGTCAGAGCGGGGTCATGGTTGGGCGTCAGAGCGAGGTCATGGTTGGGCGTCAGAGCGGGGTCATGGTTGGGCGTCAGAGCGGGGTCATGGTTGGGCGTCAGAGCGGGGTCATGGTTGGGCGTCAGAGCGGGGTCATGGTTGGGCGTCAGAGCGGGGTCATGGTTGGGCGTCAGAGCGGGGTCGAGGTCATGGTTGGGTGTCAGAGCGGGGTCATGGTTGGGTGTCAGAGCGGGGTCATGGTTGGGCGTCAGAGCGGGGTCATGGTTGGGTGTCAGAGCGGGGTCATGGTTGGGCGTCAGAGCGGGGTCATGGTTGGGTGTCAGAGCGGGGTCGAGGTCATGGTTGGGTGTCAGAGCGGGGTCATGGTTGGGTGTCAGAGCGGGGTCGAGGTCATGGTTGGGTGTCAGAGCGGGGTCGAGGTCATGGTTGGGCGTCAGAGCGGGGTCATGGTTGGGCGTCAGAGCGGGGTCATGGTT
Organism: Electrona antarctica; assembly: GCF_951216825.1. Taxonomy (NCBI): domain Eukaryota; kingdom Metazoa; phylum Chordata; class Actinopteri; order Myctophiformes; family Myctophidae; genus Electrona; species Electrona antarctica. Next base: position 3,443,403 of record NC_136797.1, on the reverse strand, counting down.
GGGTGTCAGAGCGGGGTCATGGTTGGGTGTCAGAGCGGGGTCGAGGTCATGGTTGGGTGTCAGAGCGGGGTCATGGTTGGGTGTCAGAGCGGGGTCATGGTTGGGTGTCAGAGCGGGGTCATGGTTGGGCGTCAGAGCGGGGTCATGGTTGGGTGTCAGAGCGGGGTCGAGGTCATGGTTGGGTGTCAGAGCGGGGTCATGGTTGGGTGTCAGAGCGGGGTCATGGTTGGGTGTCAGAGCGGGGTCATGGTTGGGTGTCAGAGCGGGGTCGAGGTCATGGTTGGGTGTCAGAGCGGGGTCATGGTTGGGTGTCAGAGCGGGGTCGAGTTGGGCGTCAGAGCGGGGTCGAGTTGGGCGTCAGAGCGGGGTCATGGTTGGGCGTCAGAGCGGGGTCATGGTTGGGCGTCAGAGCGGGGTCATGGTTGGGTGTCAGAGCGGGGTCATGGTTGGGCGTCAGAGCGGGGTCATGGTTGGGCGTCAGAGCGGGGTCATGGTTGGGCGTCAGAGCGAGGTCATGGTTGGGCGTCAGAGCGGGGTCATGGTTGGGCGTCAGAGCGGGGTCATGGTTGGGCGTCAGAGCGGGGTCATGGTTGGGCGTCAGAGCAAGGTCGAGTTGGGCGTCAGAGCGTGGTCGAGTTGGGCGTCAGAGCGGGGTCGAGGTCATGGTTGGGCGTCAGAGCGGGGTCGAGGTCATGGTTGGGCGTCAGAGCGGGGTCGAGGTCATGGTTGGGCGTCAGAGCGTCAGAGCGGGGTCGAGCGAGGACATTTCACTCACGGGGGGGAAAACGCGACGGCGGGGCTGCAGATCGAGGAAACACGACGACGAGGGCCCGCGGATCGAGGCGGCTTATTGGACAGAAAACTGAAATAAATATTGTGTTTTTCTTTTTAAGCTATAAAGCAGAATTCGCTGCATCTTCTTTATGACTATACTCTGTCCTCTTTCCCCCCCCGTGCTGCTGCTGCTGCTGCTGGCAAGGCCGGGGAAACATTCCCCACGTGGAAAAGAGAGAGGCTGGAGAATGTTGGCTCCCGTTTAACACACATCTGTTCCGTCTGGTTCAACAAGTAAAGGCTTTAAAAGGTGCATGTCATGCACAGCTGCACGGCCAGACACTGGGCTGGAATCCTGGGTGTAAGATTTCACTCTGAGAGGGTGCAAATGGAGCCGTCAGAAAGGTGCATGGGTTGTAAAGGCCCCCCAGACGCCCCCCAGAAGGCCCCCCAGACGCCATGGGTTGTAAAGGCCCCCCAGACGCCCCCCAGAAGGCCCCCCAGACGCCATGGGTTGTAAAGGCCCCCCAGACAAGGTGCATGGGTTGTAAAGGCCCCCCAGACAAGGTGCATGGGTTGTAAAGGCCCCCCAGACAAGGTGCATGGGTTGTAAAGGCCCCCCAGACAAGGTGCATGGGTTGTAAAGGCCCCCCAGACAAGGTGCATGGGTTGTAAAGGCCCCCCACACAATGTGCATGGGTTGTAAAGGCCCCCCACACAATGTGCATGGGTTGTAAAGGCCCCCCACACAATGTGCATGGGTTGTAAAGGCCCCCCACACAATGTGCATGGGTTGTAAAGGCCCCCCAGACAAGGTGCATGGGTTGTAAAGGCCCCCCAGACAAGGTGCATGGGTTGTAAAGGCCCCCCAGACAGGGTTGTAAAGGCCCCCCAGACGCCCGCAGTGAAATCATCAGTGTTCTTTTCGTTTTTTTAAATATATATATATAATTTTTATCCCACGATTTTGCAACCCCTTTTTTTTTTCTTTACCAAGTATCAATTATCTAATGTAATCCTGGGCGCTACGCTTCCTCTGCCAACCTGGGGGTGGGGGGGGGGGGTGGGGGGGGGGGTGGGGGGGGATTGTGCAGCGGACTGACCTCATGCTTCCTTCTATGAGTCCAAGCTGCTTCTTTTCACCTGACAGTGGGGGGAATTTCCCCCGGGCCGGACGTATAGCGCGTGGCAGGAACACGTTATTCTGACCAGTTCCTTTTCCCCTCCATCTAGCTGTGAGGCGACAGCACTACCCACTGTTCCACCGTGCCACCAACAGGTGGATTTTTGCAAAACATATTTTTGGAACAAAATGCCTCAAATCGTCCAATTGCCATCAAAGGCATAAGAACAAATGGCACCCTTTTCACATTGGCCTATTATAGCGCCACCAAGAGGCCACAACCTGACCTGCCCTGGTGGAGACCTGTGCCCCGATGGGGGACTTTTTCTAGTTAAAGTCTCTCTCTTGTAGCAAAAAAAACAACAACATAATAGTGACTAAAATTCATCGGACAGCCGACTAGTGCTGAATGATTCTTGCTCAAACTTAGAAATGATATTGCATGTCGCGTGTCTGAATCTAGACTGCAATCCTTTTTATTCTCCAGTAATCGTGCATGCAGCACCAGCTCCTGATTTGACCGACGGTTGTGTCGTCAGTATTACCGCATAGCTGATCTACAAGCTCAGTAACCCTAACCCTAACCTGCATCACAGCACCCCAGGCAGAGCCGGATTTACCTTTCTGAGGGCCCCCGGGCAGGAGCAAATTTGAGGGTCGCGCGCGGCTGAAAAAAGTTTGGGCTATTTTGTTTTCATTTTGGGGTACCCAGGCCGCTAAAAAGAGAGGCAGGCAGGCAGGCAGGCAGGCAGAAGCTCTCAATGGTTTAACCATAATACAACTAAATACAATAACTATACACACATTTCACTTGAATTGGATTTCAATACTTTACAATTTTATATATATATATTTTGTTTTGGGGTCTAGTCGGGGGCCCCCAGGCTGCAGCCCACCCTAGCCCAACGGTAAGTCCGGCCCTGACCCCAGGGTATCACGGCACCCGGCAACCCTGGTCTCAAAGTGGGGGTTCTCAACGTTCTTGGCCGGGGACCCCCGGAAATGCAAAACTGACGGCAAAAATAACCTTAATAATAGAGAAAATACATCATAAATGAATACTGAAACCAGATATAATCATTAAGGAAAGTGTATGCATGCACCACGTACTATGTAAACTCTTAATTTCCATTTTCCAGCCATTGAGTTGAGAAAAAAAAACAATTTGGGGACCCCCCAAAATAATTTGGTGACCCCCTGAGGGGTAGCGACCCACAGGTTGAGAACCTCTGGTCTAAACAGATTCGTCAGGGGATATTAATAAAATATGGGAATACATTTCTTACCAAGAATGTTCTGTAAGGGTGTCTACTAACATATCCCACATTGGTTTCTATTCAACCACCCTAGGGGCATTTTTGACAGCTGCTAAAAGTTGGGGCACCATCAAACAACCAATATAAGGCAAAATGTTCTGAATTTCTTTATGCTTTAAGTAGCATGTGACATGTCAAACTAGGGGGTTTTCATGATTCTGAACCCATTCCAAGCATTAGTTTTCCACGAAAAACAGTCCTTAATTCGGCCATAGCCACCTGCCAAAATGTACCCAAATGTGCTGACCTCATCACATTTGTGATGACTGCTATGCCGTTTTTAGCCCAAGGAGTGTTTTTCGTGCAAAACGAATGCTTGGAATGGATTCAGAATGATGAAAACCCCCTAGTTTGACATGTCACATTATGCTACTTAAAGCAAAAATGTCTTTTTTTTTGTCAAATACGTTTTTATTAAAACAACGGATGCCGGGATTCCTTCAAAATAGGAGCTCTGGGGTGCCGGAAAGACAGGGCCGCTTTTACTCGGAAACCCATGACCCGGAAACAATCCACTAAAAAAAAGTTTACTTTACATAGCTAGCTTACATTGCGATCGTTTTAGTTTATACGATATATGATCCAAAAAGCGTTCATATTTTGCGGGAGAGACGGATGAGGAGCAGAAATGAAGCGCCAGTATATCGATCCGTTCAACACCACGGAGAGCGCCCTGGATTAGGAGAGACGAGTCATTCTTTCCGCCGTACGGTAGCCGAAAGGCGAACTGACAAATCATTGAGGATGCACTAAGACGTGTGAGGACGTCGGATGTACGCGCCGATTGGGACCCCTAGGACGTGCTGACACGTCGGATGGACGCGCCGATTGGGACCCCTAGGACGTGCTGACACGTCGGATGGACGGACCCAGTTAAAGGGATTGGATTGGTTCCCTCCCCCATCCCTTCCCATAATGTCTGTCAGAAAGCCTTGAGGGTTGATTTCACCCAACACCAGGTTAGGTTGCACCTGACAAAAAGAAAACCCTCAACCCCTCCCCGCCCACACTGCATACTATAGAATAAAATAGTAAGATGATGGAAATACTTGTGGAAAACAACATCTGAAATATAACGGACGAGGGGCAGCCCAACCTCTTTGTTTTTCAAGAAATTCTTTATTCTCCCAAGATGAATATTAAGTGTACTATAGTCATTTCATTTGGCCAATGTTTAAACAAATGCAGGAGCCTCCTCCTTTTTTCCAGTGTGTCAAAATTATTATTATTTTACGTGAATCATGGCCAGCGGAGATCAGGCACTCGTATTCAGGCCAGTGGGGGACCAGGCACTCATATTCAGGCCAGCGGAGACCAGGCACTCGTATTCAGGCCAGCGGAGACCAGGCACTCATATTCAGGCTAGCGGAGACCAGGCACTCATATTCAGGCTAGCAGAGACCAGGCACTCATATTCAGGCCAGCGGAGACCAGGCACTCATATTCAGGCCAGCGGAGACCAGGCACTCATATTCAGGCTAGCGGAGACCAGGCACTCGTATTCAGGCCAGCGGAGACCAGGCACTCGTATTCAGGCCAGCGGAGACCAGGCACTCATATTCAGGCTAGCGGAGACCAGGCACTCATATTCAGGCTAGCAGAGACCAGGCACTCATATTCAGGCTAGCAGAGACCAGGCACTCATATTCAGGCCAGCGGAGACCAGGCACTCATATTCAGGCTAGCAGAGACCAGGCACTCATATTCAGGCTAGCAGAGACCAGGCACTCATATTCAGGCCAGCGGGGGACCAGGCACTCATATTCAGGCTAGCAGAGACCAGGCACTCATATTCAGGCTAGCAGAGACCAGGCACTCATATTCAGGCCAGCGGAGACCAGGCACTCTTATTCAGGCCAGTGGGGACCAGGCACTCATATTCAGGCCAGCGGAGACCAGGCACTCATATTCAGGCCAGCGGGGGACCAGGCACTCATATTCAGGCCAGTGGGGGACCAGGCACTCATATTCAGGCCAGCGGAGACCAGGCACTCATATTCAGGCCAGTGGGGGACCAGGCACTCATATTCAGGCCAGTGGGGACCAGGCACTCATATTCAGGCCAGCGGAGACCAGGCACTCATATTCAGGCCAGTGGGGGACCAGGCACTCATATTCAGGCCAGTGGGGGACCAGGCACTCATATTCAGGCCAGTGGGGGACCAGGCACTCATATTCAGGCCAGTGGGGGACCAGGCACTCATATTCAGGCCAGTGGGGGACCAGGCACTCATATTCAGGCCAGCGGAGACCAGGCACTCATATTCAGGCCAGTGGGGGACCAGGCACTCGTATATTCAGGATCAGTTTGAATCAAACGGACTCCGTGTGAATCCGCCTTCAGAGTCATAGAGTTATACAGACCCAAAAACAGGGTCCATTTTGGACCACTGTGTTCTGGGACTAGACTCAAGTTGTCATGCAGAACCACGCACGGTGTGGGTGGACGCAGTTCCGTCCAACTAAAAAGAAAAGTGCTTATTTGTCGATTTCCGATCTCCTTTTTAGCTGCTTTATAAGTTTTCCAGGTTTTGGGGAAGTCCGTCCGCTCCACGCTTTGATGCTCCTAGCATGTGGAGCAGCAGCTGGAAAGCATGAAGCTCCGATCCGCAGAGGAGCACCGACGGACGGGTTGAATGAAGATCTGACCATTCAGGGGGGAAAACAAAAACACCTGCGGGCTCCTCTGACGCGTTGCCAGGTCAATTCTGTACGGCTCCTCTGACGCGTTGCCAGGTCAATTCTGTACGGCTCCTCTGACTCGTTGCCAGGTCAATTCTGTACGGCTCCTCTGACTCGTTGCCAGGTCCATTCTGTACGGCTCCTCTGACGCGTTGCCAGGTCCATTCTGTACGGCTCCTCTGACTCGTTGCCAGGTCCATTCTGTACGGCTCCTCTGACTCGTTGCCAGGTCCATTCTGTACGGCTCCTCTGACTCGTTGCCAGGTCCATTCTGTACGGCTCCTCTGACTCGTTGCCAGGTCCATTCTGTACGGCTCCTCTGACTCGTTGCCAGGTCCATTCTGTACGGCTCTGACGACGCGTGGCCAGGTCCATTCTGTACGGCTCCTCTGACTCGTTGCCAGGTCCATTCTGTACGGCTCCTCTGACTCGTTGCCAGGTCCATTATGTACGGCTCCTCTGACTCGTTGCCAGGTCCATTCTGTACGGCTCCTCTGACGCGTGGCCAGGTCCATTCTGTACGGCTCCTCTGACTCGTTGCCAGGTCCATTCTGTACGGCTCCTCTGACGCGTTGCCAGGTCCATTATGTACGGCTCCTCTGACTCGTTGCCAGGTCCATTCTGTACGGCTCCTCTGACGCGTTGCCAGGTCAATTCTGTACGGCTCCTCTGACGCGTTGCCAGGTCAATTCTGTACGGCTCCTCTGACTCGTTGCCAGGTCAATTCTGTACGGCTCCTCTGACTCGTTGCCAGGTCCATTCTGTACGGCTCCTCTGACGCGTGGCCAGGTCCATTCTGTACGGCTCCTCTGACTCGTTGCCAGGTCCATTCTGTACGGCTCCTCTGACGCGTTGCCAGGTCCATTCTGTACGGCTCCTCTGACGCGTTGCCAGGTCCATTCTGTACGGCTCCTCTGACGCGTGGCCAGGTCCATTCTGTACGGCTCCTCTGACGCGTTGCCAGGTCCATTCTGTACGGCTCCTCTGACTCGTTGCCAGGTCCATTCTGTACGGCTCCTCTGACGCGTTGCCAGGTCCATTCTGTACGGCTCCTCTGACGCGTTGACAGATCCATTGGCGAGACAACGTTGATTTGATAACAAAGTAACTATCACAACTAAAAAAATCTCCCAAAGTGTCCTCGCTGTCCATTAACCCATTTTGACCTGAGATCAGATTCTAAAAATGTCTTCTACATCCTGACAGTTTTCTGAAAAAGCTATGTTTCTATGTCAGTCGTTCTTCGATTTTTCAAAAATAGCAGACCTACAAGTTCAGTGGCGCTCTATGAGCTTGTAGATCTGCTATTTTTCAATAGCTAAAGCATAACATAATGCTAACACCAAAAGGGGTTCCCGCCCAACATTGGTTAAGAAGGTCACTCATATAAACCACTTCCCTGCCAACCCCCTGGTCCTCCGTGTCTCTCTCTCTGTGTGGATTTCAAGCAGAGGGAAACGCCTCCTGAAACTCCTCCTGAAACTCCTCCTGAAACTCCTCCTGAAACGCCTCCTGAAACGCCTCCTGAAACGCCTCCTGAAACTCCTCCTGAAACTCCTCCTGAAACGCCTCCTGAAACTCCTCCTGAAACGCCTCCTGAAACGCCTCCTGAAACGCCTCCTGAAACTCCTCCTGAAACTCCTCCTGAAACGCCTCCTGAAACTCCTCCTGAAACTCCTCCTGAAACGCCTCCTGAAACTCCTCCTGAAACTCCTCCTGAAACGCCTCCTGAAACGCCTCCTGAAACTCCTCCTGAAACTCCTCCTGAAACGCCTCCTGAAACGCCTCCTGAAACTCCTCCTGAAACTCCTCCTGAAACGCCTCCTGAAACTCCTCCTGAAACGCCTCCTGAAACTCCTCCTGAAACTCCTCCTGAAATGCCGTCCAAATCCCATCAAAAGTAGGACAATAAGCCCCCGCAGGGCTACACCAGTTTGTTAGCTTTTGATTGATTGAAATATTTATTAACAGTTTGCAGAATTACAGTACATTTCAAGCACAACTCAATACAAAGACTGTTAACTGTGAGTGGACAGCACCATAAAGCATTACAGACAGACAGATAGATAGATAGATAGATAGATAGATAGATAGATAGATAGATAGATAGATAGATAGATAGATAGATAGATAGAAAAATCACACTTGTGTGAAGTGAGTGGCGCTCTTATCGTCATACATCAGATTCATCATACATCACATTCCAAATGCTTCTGTCATACAGTATCGAGCAACGGAAACTCTGATCATGAGTGCAATATAAATGCTTCTGCTTGTCGATCTGCGTTGAGAGCTTGTAGATGTCAGTCGTTTTTCAAAAATAGCAGACCTACAAGCTCGTGAGCTTGTAGATCTGCTATTTTTCAATAGCTAAAGCATAACATAATGCTAACACCAAAAGGGGTTCCCGCACCAAAATGGGTTAATTTAAGGCTGTGCTTCAGTTGGAGCCCACATGCTCTAGTCTGTGCCTTTAATTGTTTCTCTGCGGATATTAAATGAAAGTGATAAAGTTCCACCGGAGAGACGGGTGACAGCCGGAATGTAGACGGTACCCCGGGAGCAGTATGGGTTGGCGCCCCCAGCCTGCGTCCTCCGTGAGGAGGGGAGCAGTATGGGTTGGCGCCCCCAGCCTGCGTCCTCCGTGAGGAGGGGAGCAGTATGGGTTGGCGCCCCCAGCCTGCGTCCTCCGTGAGGAGGGGAGCAGTATGGGTTGGCGCCCCCAGCCTGCGTCCTCCGTGAGGAGGGGAGCAGTATGGGTTGGCGCCCCCAGCCTGCGTCCTCCGTGAGGAGGGGAGCAGTATGGGTTGGCGCCCCCAGCCTGCGTCCTCCGTGAGGAGGGGAGCAGTATGGGTTGGCGCCCCCAGCCTGCGTCCTCCGTGAGGAGGGGAGCAGTATGGGTTGGCGCCCCCAGCCTGCGTCCTCCGTGAGGAGGGGAGCAGTATGGGTTGGCGCCCCCAGCCTGCGTCCTCCGTGAGGAGGGGAGCAGTATGGGTTGGCGCCCCCAGCCTGCGTCCTCCGTGAGGAGGGGAGCAGTATGGGTTGGCGCCCCCAGCCTGCGTCCTCCGTGAGGAGGGGAGCAGTATGGGTTGGCGCCCCCAGCCTGCGTCCTCCGTGAGGAGGGGAGCAGTATGGGTTGGCGCCCCCAGCCTGCGTCCTCCGTGAGGAGGGGAGCAGTATGGGTTGGCGCCCCCAGCCTGCGTCCTCCGTGAGGAGGGGAGCAGTATGGGTTGGCGCCCCCAGCCTGCGTCCTCCGTGAGGAGGGGAGCAGTATGGGTTGGCGCCCCCAGCCTGCGTCCTCCGTGAGGAGGGGAGCAGTATGGGTTGGCGCCCCCAGCCTGCGTCCTCCGTGAGGAGGGGAGCAGTATGGGTTGGCGCCCCCAGCCTGCGTCCTCCGTGAGGAGGGGAGCAGTATGGGTTGGCGCCCCCAGCCTACGTCCTCCGTGAGGAGGGGAGCAGTATGGGTTGGCGCCCCCAGCCTGCGTCCTCCGTGAGGAGGGGAGCAGTATGGGTTGGCGCCCCCAGCCTGCGTCCTCCGTGAGGAGGAAGCCCAAAAACCTTCGAGCCTTTAGGAGGGCCATTCGAGCCGCAAGTTGAGCCTGCAGTACCACTGGTTGCCCAGCGGTGGAGCCTGGATAACCATTGCGGCTCAAGAATCCACCACTCCTGAATGAAGTGTCTGGTGCTGGGAGTCTGGGGCAACGCACAGGTGCTGGACCTGGTGAGACGTATAGGAGGGGCCCGGACAGGAGTCAACCCAGAGAGCCTAGTCCCTCCACATGCCAGAATTGTGCCTCCCAGTCCCGGCAGAGTAGTTCCGGAGTGGATCCAACGGATTGTGTGGCCCTGGTCTTTCCCTAGTGGGTCTGATCGAGGGTAGCTACTGGGACGTAAGTCAGGACTTGATCACCCCGGCTGGGTCACCCGAGTTGATGTTCGCGAGACCCGAAACCCCGATGACCTTGGGATACATCACTGAGGATACGTCCCAGGTGAGGACCTTGGGATACATCACTGAGGATACGTCCCAGGTGATGACCTTGGGATACATCACTGAGGATACGTCCCAGGTGAGGACCTTGGGATACATCACTGAGGATACGTCCCAGGTGATGACCTTGGGATACATCACTGAGGATACGTCCCAGGTGGTGACCTTGGGATACATCACTGAGGATACGCCCCAGGTGAGGACCTTGGGATACATCACTGAGGATACGTCCCATGTGGTGACCTTGAAATACATCACTGATGATACGTCCCAGGTGATGACCTCGGGATACATCACTGAGGATACGTCCCAGGTGAGGACCTTGGGATACATCACTGAGGATACGTCCCAGGTGAGGACCTTGGGATACATCACTGAGGATACGTCCCAGATGAGGACCATGGGATACATCACTGAGGATACGTCCCAGGTGAGGACCTTGGGATACATCACTGAGGATACGTCCCAGGTGAGGACCTTGGGATACATCACTGAGGATACGTCCCAGATGAGGACCTTGGGATACATCACTGAGGATACGTCCCAGATGAGGACCATGGGATACATCACTGAGGATACGTCCCAGGTGAGGACCTTGGGATACATCACTGAGGATACGTCCCAGGTGAGGACCTTGGGATACATCACTGAGGATATGTCCCAGATGAGGACCATGGGATACATCACTGAGGATACGTCCCAGGTGAGGACCTTGGGATACATCACTGAGGATACGTCCCAGGTGATGACCTTGGGATACATCACTGAGGATACGTCCCAGGTGAGGACCTTGGGATACATCACTGAGGATACGTCCCAGGTGAGGACCTTGGGATACATCACTGAGGATACGTCCCAGGTGGTGACCTTGGGATACATCACTGAGGATACGTCCCAGGTGAGGACCTTGGGATACATCACTGAGGATACGTCCCATGTGGTGACCTTGGGATACATCACTGAGGATACGTCCCAGGTGATGACCTCGGGATACATCACTGAGGATACGTCCCAGGTGAGGACCTTGGGATACATCACTGAGGATACGTCCCAGGTGAGGACCTTGGGATACATCACTGAGGATATGTCCCAGATGAGGACCATGGGATACATCACTGAGGATACGTCCCAGGTGAGGACCTTGGGATACATCACTGAGGATACGTCCCAGGTGATGACCTTGGGATACATCACTGAGGATACGTCCCAGGTGAGGACCTTGGGATACATCACTGAGGATACGTCCCAGGTGAGGACCTTGGGATACATCACTGAGGATACGTCCCAGGTGAGGACCTTGGGATACATCACTGAGGATACGTCCCAGGTGAGGACCTTGGGATACATCACTGAGGATACGTCCCAGGTGAGGACCTTGGGATACATCACTGAGGATACGTCCCAGATGAGGACCATGGGATACATCACTGAGGATACGTCCCAGGTGAGGACCTTGGGATACATCACTGAGGATACGTCCCAGGTGAGGACCTTGGGATACATCACTGAGGATACGTCCCAGATGAGGACCATGGGATACATCACTGAGGATACGTCCCAGGTGAGGACCTTGGGATACATCACTGAGGATACGTCCCAGGTGAGGACCTTGGGATACATCACTGAGGATACGTCCCAGGTGAGGACCTTGGGATACATCACTGAGGATACGTCCCAGGTGAGGACCTTGGGATACATCACTGAGGATACGTCCCAGGTGAGGACCTTGGGATACATCACTGAGGATACGTCCCAGGTGAGGACCTTGGGATACATCACTGAGGATACGTCCCAGGTGAGGACCTTGGGATACATCACTGAGGATACGTCCCAGATGAGGACCATGGGATACATCACTGAGGATACGTCCCAGGTGAGGACCTTGGGATACATCACTGAGGATACGTCCCAGGTGAGGACCTTGGGATACATCACTGAGGATACGTCCCAGGTGAGGACCTTGGGATACATCACTGAGGATACGTCCCAGGTGAGGACCTTGGGATACATCACTGAGGATACGTCCCAGGTGAGGACCTTGGGATACATCACTGAGGATACGTCCCAGGTGAGGACCTTGGGATACATCACTGAGGATATGTCCCAGATGAGGACCATGGGATACATCACTGAGGATACGTCCCAGGTGAGGACCTTGGGATACATCACTGAGACTGAGGATACGTCCCAGGTGAGGACCTTGGGATACATCACTGAGGATACGTCCCAGGTGAGGACCTTGGGATACATCACTGATGATACGTCCCAGATGAGGACCTTGGGATACATCACTGATGATACGTCCCAGGTGATGACCTTGGGATACATCACTGAGGATACGTCCCAGGTGATGACCTTGGGATACATCACTGAGGATACGTCCCAGATGAGGACCATGGGATACATCACTGATGATACGTCCCAGGTGAGGACCTTGGGATACATCACTGAGACTGAGGATACGTCCCAGGTGAGGACCTTGGGATACATCACTGAGGATACGTCCCAGATGAGGACCATGGGATACATCACTGAGGATACGTCCCAGGTGAGGACCTTGGGATACATCACTGAGACTGAGGATACGTCCCAGGTGAGGACCTTGGGATACATCACTGATGATACGTCCCAGATGAGGACCTTGGGATACATCACTGATGATACGTCCCAGGTGATGACCTTGGGATACATCACTGAGGATACGTCCCAGGTGATGACCTTGGGATACATCACTGAGGATACGTCCCAGGTGATGACCTTGGGATACATCACTGAGGATACGTCCCAGTTGCATCCAAGCGATGTATTTTCGTTCCCCAGTAGATATTGACACAATTTGCACAACTATAGCAAGGGATCAATAGTGGGATCGATTGATTTGAGACTCAAGTTGATAGGCAGGATTGATAAAAGGGCATCGCAATCTGTCAAAAAATAACATTCCCACCTGACATGACAGCACAACTGTATACGTACACGTACTACACACGTACACGCACACGCACACACACACGCACACACGCACACACACACACACACACACACACACACACACACACACACACACAGGGATACAGTTAAAAGATGTGAACGAGCCCCCACACTGTCTGCAGCTCTGAACACAACCAGGTGGGCCTCCAGGGGGATTCTGGGAATTAAGCGCAAGTTACCTCGGCCTGGAAAGAAAGGGTCGCGGTTTGACCTCTGCGCTAACGCGGGATGACGCCTGGAGGCTCCAGGCTGCTGTAAAACAGCTGTTTCTGCCGTGACACAGGTCTGCTCGTCAGCACACCTCTCTCACCCCCCCCCCCCCCTCTCTCTCTCTCTCTCTCTCTCTCTCTCCCCCCCCCCCCCCCCCCCCCCCCCCCCCCCTCTCTCTCTCTCTCTCTCTCTCTCCTCAACAGCCCGTCCATAAAAAAGATACACCCGTAAAAATATATATCCTCGGTTGGTCATTTTAGCTCAGAAGAGCGTACAAGTGGAACCAAATGGACCCGCTATACGGGTCCATTTGGTTCCACTTCTACACTCTTCTGAGTTAAATGCACACTTAGGATTTGTACTGTGTGCAGCTCCACATAGCTGAGCCGTCGCAAAAAGAAACCACTTCACCCAAAGAAACCGAAAATACTAGAAGTGATCAGTTTGGAACAGAGAGAGAGCATGGCAGGAAAAGCTTCTGGAAAAGTGCACGCACGCGCACACGCGCACACACACACACACACACACACACACACACACACACACACACACACACACACACACACACACACACACACACACACACACACACACACACACACACACACACACACACACACACACACACACACACACACCAG
>NC_136797.1:3370968-3429475 GCF_951216825.1 Electrona antarctica | reverse complement strand
GTCCCATCATGTTTCAGAAGCAGGGAGACACTGGGTCCCATCATGTTCAAGAAGCACGGGAGACACTGGGTCCCTCATGTTTCAGAGCACGGAGGCTCTGGGTCCCATCATGTCAGAGCACGAGGCTCTGGGTCCCATCATGTTTCAGAAGCACGGAGGCACTGGGTCCCATCATGTTTCAGAAGCATGGAGGCTCTGGGTCCCATCATGTTTCAGAAGCACGGAGACACTGGGTCCCATCATGTTTCAGAAGCAGGGAGGCACTGGGTCCCATCATGTTTCAGAAGCAGGGAGGCACTGGGTCTCATCATGTTTCAGAAGCAGGGAGGCACTGGGTCCCATCATGTTTCAGAAGCACGGAGGCACTGGGTCCCATCATGTTTCAGAAGCAGGGAGACACTGGGTCCCATCATGTTTCAGAAGCAGGGAGACACTGGGTCCCATCATGTTTCAGAGTCTTTTGGTATATGAGGCGCGGCCTGGCCTGGTGATCGAACCCAGAGCATGGAAGGCCACGATGGAGCCATCATGACTCACCCCATGACACAACCTCCACACAGAGCAGGGAAGGCCGACTCATGCATACGGTACCGTCAAACGCATTACTCAACTCCACGTGAAAGTTGCTCTGTCCATTTTGTACGGGAGTATAGCCTCCTAAAGCTTTTAACACTTTAAGACCTGAGGTCGATTCTTCTAATGGCTTCTAAATCATTACAGTTTTCTGAAATACCCATCTCATTTCATGTCATGGACCCCCAAAAATATATGTAATTGGCCCGCCGACCCCCCCTGCTGAAAATATGTTCTTCCAGTGACCTCCCCCCAGAAGCAAAGATTTGAGTTAAAATGTTTCGCTCTGAAAGAATATATATTCAAAGATTTGCGCCACATTTTCACGATTTTTCAAAAATAGCAAGACCTACAAGCTCATAGCGCGGCATTCGGTGCCGCGCTATGAGCTTGTAGATCTGCTATTTTTCAATATGTAAAGCATAACATAATGCTTAAAACACCAAAAGGGGTTCCCGCCCAGAATGGGTTAAAAGTACTCAATTATTCAAAAGTACACGCATGCTTTTAAAATATACTTAGTCTACGTTAATTCAAAAGCACAAAATTGCTAAGTACATTTTAATATGGATGCATTAAGCTCACAGCGTCTCGCATTGTGATGCTGTGTGTTGCTCTTGTAGATCAGATATATGGTATTTTAAACAGGGCTTAACACTTTCCCCGCTAAGGACGACATCGGACGAGCTATAAATGCGATTAAATATCGACCTATAGGACGACATCGAACGTCCCCTTCGTTTATAACCCCCCCCCCCCCCCCCCCCCCCCCCTCCCAGAAATGTATATCCAAAAATGTGTGAAGCCTAAGGCCTGACTCACACCTTTCGATCTAGCATACAACATTGATGCATGCTAGATGTAAAGAAAGGGTTTGTTTACATCTTGCCCCAATGCATTTCCAATGGAAGTCACATGGTTTGACACAACATTTGTGTTTTGTACGGCTTTCGGCTGTGTTTAGACTGCCCCCCTCCCCCTCATACAACAAAAATGTTGTGTCAAACCATGTGACTCCCATTGGAAATGCATTGCGAGCTTGCATCAGTCAATAAGTCTCATGCAACAGCCATACATCAATCTGTTGTAAAGGTGTGAGTCAGGCCTTAGAGCGAGAGGTAGGTCATTCTCAGGTCAGGTCAGAATATATAGTTCTTGATCTTGATCGATTAATTGTGCATCACTGGTTGATATAATAAACGTTGTTGGTAGATGCATCAACCCGTTTAGGCCTGACGTCGAATTCAAAAAAATGTCTTCTAAATTCTGACAGTTTTCTGAAATATCTCATGTTTCTGTATCAGTGGTGCTCAATATTTCATGTCAAGGACCCCAAAAATTATATGTAATATGCCTCCGACCCCCATCTGAAAATATGTTGTTCCAGGGACCCCCCAGAAGCAAAGATTTGACTTAAAAACGTTCGCTCTGAAAGAATAATTATATATTCAAAGATTTGTGCCGCATTTTTTACGATTTTTCAAAAATAGCAGACCTACAAGCTCGTAGCGCGCCACTCGGTGGTGCACTATGAGCTTGTAGATCTGCTATTTTTCAATAGCTAAATTATAACATAATGTTTAAAACACCAAAAGGGGTTCCCGTCCAGAATGGGTCAAGTATGTCTAACAGAGCAGAAGTCGTTCTGAACCAGTTTCATGTCAAGGACTACAGTTTAGATCACAGATGTTATTTTTAATGTTGTATTAATTTATTTGTGTTTTATCTCTGAGACCCCAAGCTATACATGGTAAACTCCTCTGTGACCCGTAAGGGTCCATTTGGTTCCATTTGTATACACTCTCAGAGTTACAGACATGTAAGGGTCCATTTGGTTCTATTTGTATACACTCTCAGAGTTACAGACCTGTAAGGGTTCATTTGGTTCCATGTGTTACACTCTCAGAGTTACAGACATGTAAGGGTCCATTTGGTTCTATTTGTATACACTCTCAGAGTTACAGACCTGTAAGGGTCCATTTGGTTCTATTTGTATACACTCTCAGAGTTACAGACATGTAAGGGTCCATTTGGTTCTATTTGTATACACTCTCAGAGTTACAGACCTGTAAGGGTCCATTTGGTTCCATGTGTTACACTCTCAGAGTTACAGACCTGTAAGGGTCCATTTGGTTCCACCATGCGTTACACTCTCAGAGTTACAGACCTGTAAGGGTCCATTTGGTTCCACCATGCGTTACACTCTCAGAGTTACAGACCTGTAAGGGTCCATTTGGTTCCACCATGTGTTACACTCTCAGAGTTACAGACCCAAAAGGGTCTTATAAAAGGTTAAAATAAAGGCTTTACAACTAAAGAACACCAAGTAGGCCAATATGGTCAACAGAAGCACCACAAAAAGCCAAAGCTCATTAAAAACCAAAGCCAACAATTAACAAAAAACCCAAAAGCCACTGAGAAAAGGAACCAACAAAAGACCCTCTCTGACACATCAAGCAACTTTTCAATCTACAACAAGACAAACAGGCAAGACAAATCGTGCTCCACTACTACAGGTTTCACAGAGTAAAAAAAAAAGAATGGATTTGTTTCTACGTTACGGATAACCCCGTCTATGCAGGACAGGCTTAAGACGCGCCTCCTCGGGTCAGGCTTGGCTCAGATGATCTGAACCCATTTTGATTGAATACCAAACGACTCGCCCCTTTAACAACTCGCCCCTTTAACAACTCGCCCCTTTAACAACTCGCCCCTTTAACAACTCGCCCCTTTAACAACTCGCCCCTTTAACAACTCGCCCCGGCGAAATGTGTTAATGTAGTTAACAGTTAATTTAGTATTTCCCTCCCTCTCTGAAATCTGAAATTATCTTGTATACAGATTTATTTGATTGTATAGTAGTCGATATCTCTATACTCAGAAAGAACAACATGTCACAGAGACGGTGACTGCTAATTTAAGTTAATTTAGCACCTTCTAGCAGTTAATTTCGTTTCATTAAACACATTTCTTCCATGATGTAGCCCATATTTTGTAATGGCATCATCATGCTATTATGCCCGTGGATATACAGAGTGAACTTAACAGTGATAAATTAATATGATAATAACTTTTATATAATCACCGACCGCATGCCATTGCTGACATCGACCCCAGGCAGGGTTCGAACCCACAACCTTCCGCATGAAAGGCATTATGCACTAACCACTACACTATAGGGTGGCCCAAGAATTACAACAAATATTCTTCTTACCTTGTCTCATGAAAGATGCCACACCGCTAGGAAGAGGTGTGTGTTTGAGCCCCTACAGCCCACACACTCTCAGCTGTATAGTCAGGGGAGCGACGTCCTCTCTCTCCGGTGCCTTGCTCAAGGGAACCTTGACGTGCTGCTTGCAGACTGAGATGAGATCCGACAAGGTGACACAGATCCACTCCGCTCCGGTCCTGGTGACACAGATCCACTCCGCTCCGCTCCTGGTGACTCCACTCCGCTCCGCTCCTGGTGACACAGATCCACTCCGCTCCGGTCCTGGTGACACAGATCCACTCCGCTCCGGTCCTGGTGACACAGATCCACTCCGCTCCGCTCCTGGTGACACAGATCCTCTCCGCTCCGGTCCTGGTGACACAGATCCTCTCCGCTCCACTCCGCTCTGCTCTGCTCCGGTCCTGATTCTCCTCCCTGGCTACTGCACAGTCCACACCGGCTCCTGTCTGCTGCCCTACTGACTGACTGGGGCCGAGAGAGGCAGAGAGAGAGGTGGGGAGAGAGAGAGGGAGAGAGAGAGAGAGAGAGAGAGAGAGAGAGAGACAGAGACAGAGAGAGAGAGAGAGAGAGAGAGAGAGAGAGAGAGAGAGAGAGAGAATGGGAGAGTGAGTGTGAGAGGAGGAGAAAATGCAGGCTTTGAACTGTGAGGAGCCTTTGAGTTGCAGCCTCTGCCTTAAAATCACCAAACCCTTAAATAGCTGCCCCCCCCCCCTCTCTCTCTCTCTCTCTCTCTCTCTTTCTCTGGAGTACTGGCTTTTCGACAGAATGACACACTTTTTTTGGAATCAATGACTGAAAGGGAGAAAAACCTTGCATGGCGACTCTGAGGATGTGGGTTAGTTAGTTTTACCACAGAAGACCCAGCGTGGCTCCAGTGGGATCATCGTGTACGCTGATGACGACAGTGGTTCTCAAGGACCACCAGTGGTCCGTGAGAGGGTTCCAGGTGGTCCCCGCATGCAGCTAAATGATGGTAACCAAATGGACCCTTACAGATCTTTAACCCATTTTAGACCTGACACCGGTAAAAAAAAAAAAGAAAGAAAAGTCTTCTAAATCCTAAAAGTTTTCTGAAAAAACGATGTTTCTATATCAGTGGTTCTCAACCTTTCCATGTCAAGGACCCCCAGAATTATCTGTAATTGGCCACGGACCCCCATCTGAAAATATGCTGTTCCAGGGACCCCCCCAGAAGCAAAGATTTGAAAAGAATCTGAAAGAATATATATTCACAGATTTGCGCCACATTTTTCTACAAGCTCGTAGATCTGCTATTTGTTTTTAAATAACGTAATGCTTAAAACACCAAAAGGGGTTCTCGTCCTGAATGGATTAACTCTTGAGATCGTACAATGAAACCGGGTCCATTTGGTTTCATTTTATACACTCTCAAGAGTTCAATGATTGTTAAACATCTGCATTAGTTAATTTACAAGAAGTCTACAACAATTAGAGAATGTAGAAGAATTGTTATATTTTGATCAACGTTTGCCTGTTGTCTCTCCTAATGGTACCAACATCAACACAGCCTGTTGTCTCTCCTAATGGTACCAACATCAATACAGCCTGTTGTCTCTCCTAATGGTACCAACATCAACACAGCCTGTTGTCTCTCCTAATGGTACCAACATCAATACAGCCTGTTGTCTCTCCTAATGGTACCAACATCAATACAGCCTGTTGTCTCTCCTAATGGTACCAACATCAACACAGCCTGTTGTCTCTCCTAATGGTACCAACATCAATACAGCCTGTTGTCTCTCCTAATGGTACCAACATCAACACAGCCTGTTGTCTCTCCTAATACCAACATCAATACAGCCTGTTGTCTCTCCTAATGGTACCAACATCATGTTATCTCTCCTAATGGTACCAACATCAACACAGCCTGTCGTCTCTCCTAATGGTACCAACATCATGTTATCTCTCCTAATGGTACCAACATCAATACAGCCTGTCGTCTCTCCTAATGGTACCAACATCAACACAGCCTGTTGTCTCTCCTAATACCAACATCAATACAACCTGTTGTCTCTACTAATGGTACCAACATCAACACAGCCTGTCGTCTCTCCTAATGGTACCAACATCAACACAGCCTGTTGTCTCTCCTAATACCAACATCAATACAGCCTGTTGTCTCTCCTAATGGTACCAACATCAATACAGCCTGTTGTCTCTCCTAATGGTACCAACATCAACACAGCCTGTTGTCTCTCCTAATGGTACCAACATCAACACAGCATGTTGTCTCTCCTAATGGTACCAACATCAACACAGCCTGTTGTCTCTCCTAATGGTACCAACATCAATACAGCCTGTTGTCTCTCCTAATGGTACCAACATCAATACAGCCTGTTATCTCTCCTAATGGTACCAACATCAACACAGCCTGTTGTCTCTCCTAATGGTACCAACATCAATACAGCCTGTTGTCTCTCCTAATGGTACCAACATCAATACAGCCTGTCGTCTCTCCTAATGGTACCAACATCAATACAGCCTGTTGTCTCTCCTAATGGTACCAACATCAACACAGCCTGTTGTCTCTCCTAATGGTACCAACATCAATACAGCCTGTCGTCTCTCCTAATGGTACCAACATCAATACAGCCTGTTGTCTCTCCTAATGGTACCAACATCAATACAGCCTGTTGTCTCTCCTAATGGTACCAACATAAATACAGCCTGTTGTCTCTCCTAATGGTACAAACATCAATACAGCCTGTTGTCTCTCCTAATGGTACCAACATCAATACAGCCTGTTGTCTCTCCTAATGGTACCAACATCAACACAGCCTGTTGTCTCTCCTAATGGTACCAACATCAATACAACCTGTTGTCTCTCCTAATGGTACAAACATCAATACAGCCTGTTGTCTCTCCTAATGGTACCAACATCAATACAGCCTGTTGTCTCTCCTAATGGTACCAACATCAATACAGCCTGTTGTCTCTCCTAATGGTACCAACATCAATACAGCCTGTTGTCTATCCTAATGGTACCAACATCAATACAGCCTGTTGTCTCTCCTAATGGTACAAACATCAATACAGCCTGTTGTCTCTCCTAATGGTACCAACATCAATACAGCCTGTTATCTCTCCTAATGGTACCAACATCAATACAGCCTGTTGTCTCTCCTAATGGTACCAACATCAACACAGCCTGTTGTCTCTCCTAATACCAACATCAATACAACCTGTTGTCTCTCCTAATGGTACCAACATCAATACAGCCTGTTGTCTCTCCTAATGGTACCAACATCAATACAGCCTGTTGTCTCTCCTAATGGTACCAACATCAACACAGCCTGTTGTCTCTCCTAATACCAACATCAATACAGCCTGTTGTCTCTCCTAATGGTACCAACATCAATACAGCCTGTTGTCTCTCCTAATGGTACCAACATCAACACAGCCTGTTGTCTCTCCTAATACCAACATCAATACAGCCTGTTGTCTCTCCTAATGGTACCAACATCAATACAGCCTGTTGTCTCTCCTAATGGTACCAACATCAATACAGCCTGTTGTCTCTCCTAATGGTACCAACATCAATACAGCCTGTTGTCTCTCCTAATGGTACCAACATCAATACAGCCTGTTGTCTCTCCTAATGGTACCAACATCAATACAGCCTGTCATCTCTCCTAATGGTACCAACATCAACACAGCCTGTTGTCTCTCCTAATGGTACCAACATCAATACAGCCTGTTGTCTCTCCTAATGGTACCAACATCAATACAGCCTGTTGTCTCTCCTAATGGTACCAACATCAACACAGCCTGTTGTCTCTCCTAATGGTACCAACATCAATACAGCCTGTCGTCTCTCCTAATGGTACCAACATCAATACAGCCTGTTGTCTCTCCTAATGGTACCAACATCAACACAGCCTGTTGTCTCTCCTAATACCAACATCAATACAGCCTGTTGTCTCTCCTAATGGTACCAACATCAATACAGCCTGTTGTCTCTCCTAATGGTACCAACATCAACACAGCCTGTTGTCTCTCCTAATGGTACCAACATCAACACAGCCTGTTGTCTCTCCTAATGGTACCAACATCAATACAGCCTGTTGTCTCTCCTAATGGTACCAACATCAATACAGCCTGTTGTCTCTCCTAATGGTACCAACATCAATACAGCCTGTTGTCTCTCCTAATGGTACCAACATCAATACAGCCTGTTGTCTCTCCTAATGGTACCAACATCAATACAGCCTGTTGTCTCTCCTAATGGTACCAACATCAATACAGCCTGTTGTCTCTCCTAATGGTACCAACATCAACACAGCCTGTTGTCTCTCCTAATACCAACATCAATACAGCCTGTTGTCTCTCCTAATGGTACCAACATCAATACAGCCTGTTGTCTCTCCTAATGGTACCAACATCAACACAGCCTGTTGTCTCTCCTAATGGTACCAACATCAATACAGCCTGTTGTCTCTCCTAATGGTACCAACATCAACACAGCCTGTTATCTCTCCTAATACCAACATCAATACAGCCTGTTGTCTCTCCTAATGGTACCAACATCAACACAGCCTGTTGTCTCTCCTAATACCAACATCAATACAGCCTGTTGTCTCTCCTAATGGTACCAACATCAACACAGCCTGTCGTCTCTCCTAATGGTACCAACATCAATACAGCCTGTTGTCTCTCCTAATGGTACCAACATCAATACAGCCTGTTGTCTCTCCTAATGGTACCAACATCAACACAGCCTGTTGTCTCTCCTAATGGTACCAACATCAACACAGCCTGTCGTCTCTCCTAATGGTACCAACATCAATACAGCCTGTTGTCTCTCCTAATGGTACCAACATCAATACAGCCTGTTGTCTCTCCTAATGGTACCAACATCAATACAGCCTGTTGTCTCTCCTAATGGTACCAACATCAACACAGCCTGTTGTCTCTCCTAATGGTACCAACATCAACACAGCCTGTTATCTCTCCTAATGGTACCAACATCAATACAGCCTGTTGTCTCTCCTAATGGTACCAACATCAACACAGCCTGTCATCTCTCCTAATGGTACCAACATCAACACAGCCTGTTGTCTCTCCTAATGGTACCAACATCAATACAGCCTGTTGTCTCTCCTAATGGTACCAACATCAACACAGCCTGTCCTCTCTCCTAATGGTACCAACATCAACACAGCCTGTCGTCTCTCCTAATGGTACCAACATCAACACAGCCTGTTATCTCTCCTAATGGTACCAACATCAACACAGCCTGTTATCTCTCCTAATGGTACCAACATCAACACAGCCTGTCGTCTCTCCTAATGGTACCAACATCAACACAGCCTGTTATCTCTCCTAATGGTACCAACATCAACACAGCCTGTTATCTCTCCTAATGGTACCAACATCAACACAGCATGTTGTCTCTCCTAATGGTACCAACATCAATACAGCCTGTTGTCTCTCCTAATGGTACCAACATCAACACAGCCTGTTGTCTCTCCTAATGGTACCAACATCAATACAGCCTGTTGTCTCTCCTAATGGTACCAACATCAACACAGCCTGTCGTCTCTCCTAATGGTACCAACATCAACACAGCCTGTCGTCTCTCCTAATGGTACCAACATCAATACAGCCTGTTGTCTCTCCTAATGGTACCAACATCAATACAGCCTGTCGTCTCTCCTAATGGTACCAACATCAATACAGCCTGTTGTCTCTCCTAATGGTACCAACATCAATACAGCCTGTTGTCTCTCCTAATGGTACCAACATCAATACAGCCTGTTATCTCTCCTAATGGTACCAACATCAACACAGCCTGTTGTCTCTCCTAATGGTACCAACATCAACACAGCCTGTCGTCTCTCCTAATGGTACCAACATCAACACAGCCTGTCGTCTCTCCTAATGGTACCAACATCAATACAGCCTGTTATCTCTCCTAATGGTACCAACATCAATACAGCCTGTTATCTCTCCTAATGGTACCAACATCAATACAGCCTGTCGTCTCTCCTAATGGTACCAACATCAACACAGCCTGTTGTCTCTCCTAATGGTACCAACATCAATACAGCCTGTTGTCTCTCCTAATGGTACCAACATCAATACAGCCTGTCGTCTCTCCTAATGGTACCAACATCAATACAGCCTGTTGTCTCTCCTAATGGTACCAACATCAACACAGCCTGTCGTCTCTCCTAATGGTACCAACATCAACACAGCCTGTTGTCTCTCCTAATACCAACATCAATACAGCCTGTTGTCTCTCCTAATGGTACCAACATCAATACAGCCTGTTGTCTCTCCTAATGGTACCAACATCAATACAGCCTGTTGTCTCTCCTAATGGTACCAACATCAATACAGTCTGTTGTCTCTCCTAATGGTACCAACATCAACACAGCCTGTTGTCTCTCCTAATGGTACCAACATCAATACAGTCTGTTGTCTCTCCTAATGGTACCAACATCAACACAGCCTGTTGTCTCTCCTAATGGTACCAACATCAACACAGTCTGTTGTCTCTCCTAATACCAACATCAATACAGCCTGTTGTCTCTCCTAATACCAACATCAATACAGTCTGTTGTCTCTCCTAATACCAACATCAATACAGCCTGTTGTCTCTCCTAATACCAACATCAATACAGCCTGTTGTCTCTCCTAATACCAACATCAATACAGTCTGTTGTCTCTCCTAATACCAACATCAATACAGCCTGTTGTCTCTCCTAATACCAACATCAATACAGCCTGTTGTCTCTCCTAATACCAACATCAATACAGCCTGTTGTCTCTCCTAATACCAACATCAATACAGTCTGTTGTCTCTCCTAATGGTACCAACATCAACACAGCCTGTTGTCTCTCCTAATGGTACCAACATCAACACAGTCTGTTGTCTCTCCTAATACCAACATCAATACAGCCTGTTGTCTCTCCTAATACCAACATCAATACAGCCTGTTGTCTCTCCTAATGGTACCAACATCAATACAGCCTGTTGTCTCTCCTAATGATACCAACATCAATACAGCCTGTTGTCTCTCCTAATGGTACCAACATCAACACAGCCTGTTGTCTCTCCTAATGGTACCAACATCAATACAGCCTGTTATCTCTCCTAATGGTACCAACATCAATACAGCCTGTTATCTCTCCTAATGGTACCAACATCAATACAGCCTGTCGTCTCTCCTAATGGTACCAACATCAACACAGCCTGTTGTCTCTCCTAATGGTACCAACATCAATACAGCCTGTTGTCTCTCCTAATGGTACCAACATCAATACAGCCTGTCGTCTCTCCTAATGGTACCAACATCAATACAGCCTGTTGTCTCTCCTAATGGTACCAACATCAACACAGCCTGTCGTCTCTCCTAATGGTACCAACATCAACACAGCCTGTTGTCTCTCCTAATACCAACATCAATACAGCCTGTTGTCTCTCCTAATGGTACCAACATCAATACAGCCTGTTGTCTCTCCTAATGATACCAACATCAATACAGCCTGTTGTCTCTCCTAATGGTACCAACATCAATACAGCCTGTTGTCTCTCCTAATGGTACCAACATCAATACAGCCTGTTGTCTCTCCTAATGGTACCAACATCAACACAGCCTGTTGTCTCTCCTAATGGTACCAACATCAACACAGCCTGTTGTCTCTCCTAATGGTACCAACATCAATACAGCCTGTTGTCTCTCCTAATGGTACCAACATCAACACAGCCTGTCGTCTCTCCTAATGGTACCAACATCAACACAGCCTGTCGTCTCTCCTAATGGTACCAACATCAATACAGCCTGTTGTCTCTCCTAATGGTACCAACATCAATACAGCCTGTTGTCTCTCCTAATGGTACCAACATCAATACAGCCTGTTGTCTCTCCTAATGGTACCAACATCAATACAGCCTGTTGTCTCTCCTAATGGTACCAACATCAACACAGCCTGTTGTCTCTCCTAATGGTACCAACATCAACACAGCCTGTTGTCTCTCCTAATGGTACCAACATCAATACAGCCTGTTGTCTCTCCTAATGGTACCAACATCAACACAGCCTGTCGTCTCTCCTAATGGTACCAACATCAATACAGCCTGTTGTCTCTCCTAATGGTACCAACATCAATACAGCCTGTTGTCTCTCCTAATGGTACCAACATCAATACAGCCTGTTGTCTCTCCTAATACCAACATCAATACAGCCTGTTGTCTCTCCTAATGGTACCAACATCAATACAGCCTGTTGTCTCTCCTAATACCAACATCAATACAGCCTGTTGTCTCTCCTAATGGTACCAACATCAATACAGCCTGTTGTCTCTCCTAATGGTACCAACATCAATACAGCCTGTTGTCTCTCCTAATGGTACCAACATCAACACAGCCTGTCGTCTCTCCTAATGGTACCAACATCAATACAGCCTGTTGTCTCTCCTAATGGTACCAACATCAATACAGCCTGTTGTCTCTCCTAATGGTACCAACATCAACACAGCCTGTTGTCTCTCCTAATGGTACCAACATCAACACAGCCTGTTGTCTCTCCTAATGGTACCAACATCAATACAGCCTGTTGTCTCTCCTAATGGTACCAACATCAATACAGCCTGTTGTCTCTCCTAATGGTACCAACATCAATACAGCCTGTTATCTCTCCTAATGGTACCAACATCAATACAGCCTGTTGTCTCTCCTAATGGTACCAACATCAATACAGCCTGTTGTCTCTCCTAATACCAACATCAACACAGCCTGTTGTCTCTCCTAATGGTACCAACATCAACACAGCCTGTTGTCTCTCCTAATGGTACCAACATCAATACAGTCTGTTGTCTCTCCTAATGGTACCAACATCAACACAGCCTGTTGTCTCTCCTAATACCAACATCAATACAGCCTGTTGTCTCTCCTAATGGTACCAACATCAATACAGCCTGTTGTCTCTCCTAATGGTACCAACATCAATACAGCCTGTTGTCTCTCCTAATGGTACCAACATCAATACAGCCTGTCGTCTCTCCTAATGGTACCAACATCAATACAGCCTGTTGTCTCTCCTAATGGTACCAACATCAACACAGCCTGTTGTCTCTCCTAATGGTACCAACATCAACACAGCCTGTTGTCTCTCCTAATGGTACCAACATCAATACAGCCTGTTGTCTCTCCTAATGGTACCAACATCAATACAGCCTGTTATCTCTCCTAATGGTACCAACATCAATACAGCCTGTTGTCTCTCCTAATGGTACCAACATCAATACAGCCTGTTGTCTCTCCTAATGGTACCAACATCAATACAGCCTGTTGTCTCTCCTAATGGTACCAACATCAATACAGCCTGTTGTCTCTCCTAATACCAACATCAACACAGCCTGTTGTCTCTCCTAATGGTACCAACATCAACACAGCCTGTTGTCTCTCCTAATGGTACCAACATCAACACAGCCTGTTGTCTCTCCTAATACCAACATCAATACAGCCTGTTGTCTCTCCTAATGGTACCAACATCAATACAGCCTGTTGTCTCTCCTAATGGTACCAACATCAATACAGCCTGTTGTCTCTCCTAATGGTACCAACATCAATACAGCCTGTTGTCTCTCCTAATGGTACCAACATCAATACAGCCTGTTGTCTCTCCTAATGGTACCAACATCAACACAGCCTGTTGTCTCTCCTAATGGTACCAACATCAATACAACCTGTTGTCTCTCCTAATGGTACCAACATCAACACAGCCTGTTGTCTCTCCTAATGGTACCAACATCAATACAGCCTGTTGTCTCTCCTAATGGTACCAACATCAACACAGCCTGTTGTCTCTCCTAATGGTACCAACATCAATACAGCCTGTTGTCTCTCCTAATGGTACCAACATCAATACAGCCTGTTGTCTCTCCTAATGGTACCAACATCAATACAACCTGTTGTCTCTCCTAATGGTACCAACATCAACACAGCCTGTTGTCTCTCCTAATGGTACCAACATCAATACAGCCTGTTGTCTCTCCTAATGGTACCAACATCAATACAGCCTGTTGTCTCTCCTAATGGTACCAACATCAATACAGCCTGTTATCTCTCCTAATGGTACCAACATCAATACAGCCTGTTGTCTCTCCTAATGGTACCAACATCAATACAGCCTGTTGTCTCTCCTAATGGTACCAACATCAATACAGCCTGTTGTCTCTCCTAATGGTACCAACATCAATACAGCCTGTTGTCTCTCCTAATGGTACCAACATCAACACAGCCTGTTGTCTCTCCTAATGGTACCAACATCAACACAGCCTGTTGTCTCTCCTAATGGTACCAACATCAATACAGCCTGTTGTCTCTCCTAATGGTACCAACATCAATACAGCCTGTTGTCTCTCCTAATGGTACCAACATCAATACAGCCTGTCGTCTCTCCTAATGGTACCAACATCAACACAGCCTGTTGTCTCTCCTAATGGTACCAACATCAATACAGCCTGTTGTCTCTCCTAATGGTACCAACATCAACACAGCCTGTCGTCTCTCCTAATGGTACCAACATCAACACAGCCTGTTGTCTCTCCTAATGGTACCAACATCAATACAGCCTGTTGTCTCTCCTAATGGTACCAACATCAATACAGCCTGTTGTCTCTCCTAATGGTACCAACATCAATACAGCCTGTTGTCTCTCCTAATGGTACCAACATCAACACAGCCTGTCGTCTCTCCTAATGGTACCAACATCAACACAGCCTGTTGTCTCTCCTAATGGTACCAACATCAATACAACCTGTTGTCTCTCCTAATGGTACCAACATCAATACAGCCTGTTGTCTCTCCTAATGGTACCAACATCAACACAGCCTGTTGTCTCTCCTAATACCAACATCAACACAGCCTGTTGTCTCTCCTAATGGTACCAACATCAATACAGCCTGTTGTCTCTCCTAATGGTACCAACATCAATACAGCCTGTTGTCTCTCCTAATGGTACCAACATCAACACAGCCTGTTGTCTCTCCTAATACCAACATCAACACAGCCTGTTGTCTCTCCTAATGGTACCAACATCAATACAGCCTGTTGTCTCTCCTAATGGTACCAACATCAATACAGCCTGTTGTCTCTCCTAATGGTACCAACATCAACACAGCCTGTTGTCTCTCCTAATACCAACATCAACACAGCCTGTTGTCTCTCCTAATGGTACCAACATCAATACAGCCTGTTGTCTCTCCTAATACCAACATCAATACAGCCTGTTGTCTCTCCTAATGGTACCAACATCAATACAGCCTGTTGTCTCTCCTAATACCAACATCAATACAGCCTGTTGTCTCTCCTAATGGTACCAACATCAATACAGCCTGTTGTCTCTCCTAATGGTACCAACATCAATACAGCCTGTTGTCTCTCCTAATGGTACCAACATCAACACAGCCTGTCGTCTCTCCTAATGGTACCAACATCAATACAGCCTGTTGTCTCTCCTAATGGTACCAACATCAATACAGCCTGTTGTCTCTCCTAATGGTACCAACATCAACACAGCCTGTTGTCTCTCCTAATGGTACCAACATCAACACAGCCTGTTGTCTCTCCTAATGGTACCAACATCAATACAGCCTGTTGTCTCTCCTAATGGTACCAACATCAACACAGCCTGTTGTCTCTCCTAATGGTACCAACATCAATACAGCCTGTTGTCTCTCCTAATGGTACCAACATCAATACAGCCTGTTGTCTCTCCTAATGGTACCAACATCAATACAGCCTGTTATCTCTCCTAATGGTACCAACATCAATACAGCCTGTTGTCTCTCCTAATGGTACCAACATCAATACAGCCTGTTGTCTCTCCTAATACCAACATCAACACAGCCTGTTGTCTCTCCTAATGGTACCAACATCAACACAGCCTGTTGTCTCTCCTAATACCAACATCAATACAGCCTGTTGTCTCTCCTAATGGTACCAACATCAATACAGCCTGTTGTCTCTCCTAATGGTACCAACATCAATACAGCCTGTTGTCTCTCCTAATGGTACCAACATCAATACAGCCTGTTGTCTCTCCTAATGGTACCAACATCAACACAGCCTGTTGTCTCTCCTAATGGTACCAACATCAACACAGCCTGTTGTCTCTCCTAATACCAACATCAATACAGCCTGTTGTCTCTCCTAATGGTACCAACATCAATACAGCCTGTTGTCTCTCCTAATGGTACCAACATCAATACAGCCTGTTGTCTCTCCTAATGGTACCAACATCAATACAGCCTGTCGTCTCTCCTAATGGTACCAACATCAATACAGCCTGTTGTCTCTCCTAATGGTACCAACATCAACACAGCCTGTTGTCTCTCCTAATGGTACCAACATCAACACAGCCTGTTGTCTCTCCTAATGGTACCAACATCAATACAGCCTGTTGTCTCTCCTAATGGTACCAACATCAACACAGCCTGTTGTCTCTCCTAATGGTACCAACATCAATACAACCTGTTGTCTCTCCTAATGGTACCAACATCAACACAGCCTGTTGTCTCTCCTAATGGTACCAACATCAATACAGCCTGTTGTCTCTCCTAATGGTACCAACATCAACACAGCCTGTTGTCTCTCCTAATGGTACCAACATCAATACAGCCTGTTGTCTCTCCTAATGGTACCAACATCAATACAGCCTGTTATCTCTCCTAATGGTACCAACATCAATACAGCCTGTTGTCTCTCCTAATGGTACCAACATCAATACAGCCTGTTGTCTCTCCTAATGGTACCAACATCAATACAGCCTGTTGTCTCTCCTAATGGTACCAACATCAATACAGCCTGTTGTCTCTCCTAATGGTACCAACATCAACACAGCCTGTTGTCTCTCCTAATGGTACCAACATCAACACAGCCTGTTGTCTCTCCTAATGGTACCAACATCAATACAGCCTGTTGTCTCTCCTAATGGTACCAACATCAATACAGCCTGTCGTCTCTCCTAATGGTACCAACATCAACACAGCCTGTTGTCTCTCCTAATGGTACCAACATCAATACAGCCTGTTGTCTCTCCTAATGGTACCAACATCAATACAGCCTGTTGTCTCTCCTAATGGTACCAACATCAATACAGCCTGTCGTCTCTCCTAATGGTACCAACATCAACACAGCCTGTTGTCTCTCCTAATGGTACCAACATCAATACAGCCTGTTGTCTCTCCTAATGGTACCAACATCAACACAGCCTGTCGTCTCTCCTAATGGTACCAACATCAACACAGCCTGTTGTCTCTCCTAATGGTACCAACATCAATACAGCCTGTTGTCTCTCCTAATGGTACCAACATCAATACAGCCTGTTGTCTCTCCTAATGGTACCAACATCAATACAGCCTGTTGTCTCTCCTAATGGTACCAACATCAACACAGCCTGTCGTCTCTCCTAATGGTACCAACATCAACACAGCCTGTTGTCTCTCCTAATGGTACCAACATCAATACAACCTGTTGTCTCTCCTAATGGTACCAACATCAATACAGCCTGTTGTCTCTCCTAATGGTACCAACATCAACACAGCCTGTTGTCTCTCCTAATACCAACATCAACACAGCCTGTTGTCTCTCCTAATGGTACCAACATCAATACAGCCTGTTGTCTCTCCTAATGGTACCAACATCAATACAGCCTGTTGTCTCTCCTAATGGTACCAACATCAATACAGCCTGTTGTCTCTCCTAATGGTACCAACATCAATACAGCCTGTTGTCTCTCCTAATGGTACCAACATCAATACAGCCTGTTGTCTCTCCTAATGGTACCAACATCAACACAGCCTGTTGTCTCTCCTAATGGTACCAACATCAATACAGCCTGTTGTCTCTCCTAATACCAACATCAACACAGCCTGTTGTCTCTCCTAATGGTACCAACATCAACACAGCCTGTTGTCTCTCCTAATGGTACCAACATCAATACAGCCTGTTGT
Source organism: Electrona antarctica (assembly GCF_951216825.1). Taxonomy (NCBI): domain Eukaryota; kingdom Metazoa; phylum Chordata; class Actinopteri; order Myctophiformes; family Myctophidae; genus Electrona; species Electrona antarctica. The sequence goes on along the minus strand of NC_136797.1, from coordinate 3,411,687 downwards.
CTCTCCTAATGGTACCAACATCAACACAGCCTGTTGTCTCTCCTAATGGTACCAACATCAATACAGCCTGTTGTCTCTCCTAATGGTACCAACATCAATACAGCCTGTTGTCTCTCCTAATACCAACATCAATACAGTCTGTTGTCTCTCCTAATGGTACCAACATCAATACAGCCTGTTGTCTCTCCTAATACCAACATCAATACAGCCTGTTGTCTCTCCTAATGATACCAACATCAATACAGCCTGTTGTCTCTCCTAATACCAACATCAATACAGCCTGTTGTCTCTCCTAATACCAACATCAATACAGCCTGTTGTCTCTCCTAATACCAACATCAATACAGCCTGTTGTCTCTCCTAATGGTACCAACATCAATACAGTCTGTTGTCTCTCCTAATGGTACCAACATCAATACAGTCTGTTGTCTCTCCTAATGGTACCAACATCAACACAGCCTGTTGTCTCTCCTAATGGTACCAACATCAATACAGCCTGTTGTCTCTCCTAATGGTACCAACATCAATACAGCCTGTTGTCTCTCCTAATGGTACCAACATCAACACAGCCTGTTGTCTCTCCTAATGGTACCAACATCAATACAGCCTGTTATCTCTCCTAATGGTACCAACATCAATACAGCCTGTTGTCTCTCCTAATGGTACCAACATCAACACAGCCTGTTGTCTCTCCTAATACCAACATCAATACAGCCTGTTGTCTCTCCTAATGGTACCAACATCAATACAGCCTGTTGTCTCTCCTAATGGTACCAACATCAATACAGCCTGTTGTCTCTCCTAATGGTACCAACATCAACACAGCCTGTTGTCTCTCCTAATGGTACCAACATCAATACAGCCTGTTGTCTCTCCTAATGGTACCAACATCAATACAGCCTGTTGTCTCTCCTAATGGTACCAACATCAATACAGCCTGTTGTCTCTCCTAATGGTACCAACATCAATACAGCCTGTTGTCTCTCCTAATGGTACCAACATCAATACAGCCTGTCGTCTCTCCTAATGGTACCAACATCAATACAGCCTGTTGTCTCTCCTAATGGTACCAACATCAACACAGCCTGTTGTCTCTCCTAATGGTACCAACATCAACACAGCCTGTTGTCTCTCCTAATGGTACCAACATCAACACAGCCTGTTGTCTCTCCTAATGGTACCAACATCAACACAGCCTGTTGTCTCTCCTAATGGTACCAACATCAATACAGCCTGTTGTCTCTCCTAATGGTACCAACATCAACACAGCCTGTTGTCTCTCCTAATGGTACCAACATCAATACAGCCTGTTGTCTCTCCTAATGGTACCAACATCAATACAGCCTGTTGTCTCTCCTAATGGTACCAACATCAATACAGCCTGTTGTCTCTCCTAATACCAACATCAATACAGCATGGAATTGTGGACCAAATCTTATCCAACGACAGGCTAACTACATCTCATCAAATGGTGCGTGGTCCCGGTACGTACGTGGCCCAAACGATTATGGCGATTATGGTGAAACAATTGTGATTATCTCAAATAATTGACAATAATGCAATCATTATCGACTGCCTCCCCCTGGCCAGCCGGGGCGCCTGATGGAGGGGAAAGGAACTGGTTGGAATAACGTGTTCCTTCCACGCGCTACGTCCAACTAGGGAAACTCCCCCCTGTCAGGTGTAAAGGAGCAACTTGGACACTCAGGCATGAAGGAAGCATGAGTTCAAGTCCGTTGCTCTCCCCATGTCCCCCATATATGGGGACTAGGTTGGCGGAGGGTGTGTAGAGCCCAGGACCACATTAGATAATTGACACAGGGGTGAAAAATGGGTTACAAAATCGTGGGATAAAAGTTATTTAAAAATAATAATAATGCAATCATTGTGACAGGCCTCTGTACTGTATGTACACGCATGCCAGCGAGCCGTTTGGAGACCCGCAGAAAGATCTAAGCATTGTCCGATGTTATCACCAGTGGTGGAAAAAGTACTGATATTTTTGACTTACAGTGAGTAAAAGTATCAATACTACAGTATAGAAATCCTCTGTTACAATGTTTACTTACCAGTACAAAGTACTCAAAGTTTTCAAATGTATGTATCTAGTTAGTTAGTTACTTTATTGACACAAATGTATAAAACATTGGGTCCAAACAATAATAAAAAGCCCATGAATCAAAAACTTTAAAAGGTATATATACAATACATTAAAATATACAATACACAACACAGAATCCCTTTAAAACAGGAGCTCTCTATTGCTCCACAAGTGACATGCAGGCATGTAGCATACGCAACGTCTCTCCGTTAGCGCCCACAAAGAGTGAGCTCAAATCAATACCCTCATGTCCATATTTCACTGTGATATCTTGTGTGAGGGGACACACCAGTATGTGCTGTTCGTTTTGTTCAGATCTACAAGCTCACAATGCGTCGCATCGCGACACATTGTGAGCTTGCAGATCGGCAATTTTCAAATGACCAAAATATATAGGGTTGAAGTGGTTCATGTATATATGTTTTCTAATAATCAAAATTAAAATCTACAAAGTCACTAAAGTTTTCAAACAATTGTAGTGCAGTAAAAGTACAATATTTGCCTCTGAAATGTAGTGGAGTAGAAGTAAATGTATACTGAAAGTTTGACATATATATACCGCCCCGCTGAAAAAAATGGATGGCAAAACCACGACACACAGAAGTTACACATAAAATAGACCAGTGGTTCCCAAAGTGGGGTCCGGGGACCCCCAAGGGTCCTTGAGGGAGTTCCAGGGGGTCCCCAGCTAAATGATAGTTTGGAACAAAATGGACCCTTATGGGAGTCATGGGACTGTAACTCAAATGGAACCAATGGTACAAATGGAACCAAACGGACCCTAACGGGTCCATTAGGTTCCATTTGTACACTCTCAGAGTTACATTAACATTGATTTTACAATATAAATTGAGGGTCCCAGAGATATAAATGCCATTAAATGGGGGTCTGTAGACTATAATGCATGTCAAACTGGGGGGTCCTTGAAATTAACCGGGGTGAGAATCACTGCTAGAGCCGTACAAATCTTCTGTTATGGGGGTCCCTGGCATATATTTTCAAATGGGGGTCTGCGGGCTGATTAGTGTCAATTTGGGGGTCCTTGACATGAAAAGGTTTGGGAACCATTAAAATAGACAGAACCATTGAAATAGACAGAACCATTAAAATAGACAGAACCATTAAAATAGACAGAACCACTGAAATAGACAGAACCATTAAAATAGACAGAACCACTGAAATAGACAGAACCACTGAAATAGACAGAACCACTGAAATAGACAGAACCACTGAAATAGACAGAACCATTAAAATAGACAGAACCACTGAAATAGAAAGAACCACTGAAATAGACAGAACCATTAAAATAGACAGAACCACTGAAATAGACAGAACCACTGAAATAGACAGAACCATTAAAATAGACAGAACCACTGAAATAGACAGAACCATTAAAATAGACAGAACCACTGAAATAGACAGAACCACTGAAATAGACAGAACCATTAAAATAGACAGAACCACTGAAATAGACAGAACCACTGAAATAGACAGAACCATTAAAATAGACAGAACCATTAAAATAGACAGAACCACTGAAATAGACAGAACCACTGAAATAGACAGAACCATTAAAATAGACAGAACCATTAAAATAGACAGAACCACTGAAATAGACAGAACCATTAAAATAGACAGAACCATTAAAATAGACAGAACCATTAAAATAGACAGAACCATTAAAATAGACAGAACCACTGAAATAGACAGAACCACTGAAATAGACAGAACCATTAAAATAGACAGAACCATTAAAATAGACAGAACCACTGAAATAGACAGAACCACTGAAATAGACAGAACCATTAAAATAGACAGAACCACTGAAATAGACAGAACCACTGAAATAGACAGAACCACTAAAATAGACAAAACCACTGAAATAGACAGAACCACTGAAATAGACAGAACCATTAAAATAGACAGAACCATTAAAATAGACAGAACCATTAAAATAGACAGAACCATTAAAATAGACAAAACCACTGAAATAGACAGAACCATTAAAATAGACAGAACCATTAAAATAGACAGAACCATTAAAATAGACAGAACCATTAAAATAGACAGAACCATTAAAATAGACAAAACCACTGAAATAGACAGAACCATTAAAATAGACAGAACCATTAAAATAGACAAAACCACTGAAATAGACAGAACCATTAAAATAGACAGAACCATTAAAATAGACAGAACCATTAAAATAGACAGAACCACTGAAATAGACAGAACCATTAAAATAGACAGAACCACTGAAATAGACAGAACCATTAAAATAGACAGAACCACTGAAATAGACAGAACCACTGAAATAGACAGAACCACTGAAATAGACAGAACCACTGAAATAGACAGAACCATTAAAATAGACAGAACCACTGAAATAGACAGAACCACTGAAATAGACAGAACCATTAAAATAGACAGAACCACTGAAATAGACAGAACCATTAAAATAGACAGAACCACTGAAATAGACAGAACCATTAAAATAGACAGAACCACTGAAATAGACAGAACCACTGAAATAGACAGAACCATTAAAATAGACAAAACCACTGAAATAGACAGAACCATTAAAATAGACAGAACCATTAAAATAGACAGAACCATTAAAATAGACAGAACCACTGAAATAGACAGAACCATTAAAATAGACAGAACCACTGAAATAGACAGAACCATTAAAATAGACAGAACCACTGAAATAGACAGAACCACTGAAATAGACAGAACCACTGAAATAGACAGAACCACTGAAATAGACAGAACCATTAAAATAGACAGAACCACTGAAATAGACAGAACCACTGAAATAGACAGAACCATTAAAATAGACAGAACCACTGAAATAGACAGAACCATTAAAATAGACAGAACCACTGAAATAGACAGAACCATTAAAATAGACAGAACCACTGAAATAGACAGAACCACTGAAATAGACAGAACCATTAAAATAGACAGAACCACTGAAATAGACAGAACCATTAAAATAGACAGAACCACTGAAATAGACAGAACCATTAAAATAGACAGAACCACTGAAATAGACAGAACCACTGAAATAGACAGAACCATTAAAATAGACAGAACCACTGAAATAGACAGAACCACTGAAATAGACAGAACCATTAAAATAGACAGAACCATTAAAATAGACAGAACCACTGAAATAGACAGAACCACTGAAATAGACAGAACCATTAAAATAGACAGAACCATTAAAATAGACAGAACCATTAAAATAGCAAGAACCACTGAAATAGACAGAACCATTAAAATAGACAGAACCATTAAAATAGACAGAACCATTAAAATAGACAGAACCATTAAAATAGACAGAACCACTGAAATAGACAGAACCATTAAAATAGACAGAACCACTGAAATAGACAGAACCACTGAAATAGACAGAACCATTAAAATAGACAGAACCATTAAAATAGACAGAACCACTGAAATAGACAGAACCACTGAAATAGACAGAACCATTAAAATAGACAGAACCACTGAAATATACAGAACCACTGAAATAGACAGAACCACTAAAATAGACAAAACCACTGAAATAGACAGAACCACTGAAATAGACAGAACCATTAAAATAGACAGAACCATTAAAATAGACAGAACCATTAAAATAGACAGAACCATTAAAATAGACAAAACCACTGAAATAGACAGAACCATTAAAATAGACAGAACCATTAAAATAGACAGAACCATTAAAATAGACAGAACCATTAAAATAGACAGAACCATTAAAATAGACAAAACCACTGAAATAGACAGAACCATTAAAATAGACAGAACCATTAAAATAGACAAAACCACTGAAATAGACAGAACCATTAAAATAGACAGAACCATTAAAATAGACAGAACCATTAAAATAGACAGAACCATTAAAATAGACAGAACCATTAAAATAGACAAAACCACTGAAATAGACAGAACCATTAAAATAGACAGAACCATTAAAATAGACAGAACCATTGAAATAGACAGAACCACTGAAATAGAAAAAAACACTGAAATAGACAGAACCACTGAAATAGACAGAACCATTAAAATAGACAGAACCATTAAAATAGACAGAACCACTGAAATAGACAGAACCACTGAAATAGACAGAACCATTAAAATAGACAGAACCATTGAAATAGACAGAACCACTGAAATAGACAAAACCATTAAAATAGACAGAACCATTAAAATAGACAGAACCATTAAAATAGACAGAACCACTGAAATAGACAGAACCACTGAAATAGACAGAACCATTAAAATAGACAGAACCACTGAAATAGACAGAACCATTAAAATAGACAGAACCACTGAAATAGACAGAACCATTGAAATAGACAGAACCACTGAAATAGACAAAACCACTGAAATAGACAGAACCACTGAAATAGACAGAACCACTGAAATAGACAGAACCATTAAAATAGACAGAACCATTAAAATAGACAGAACCACTGAAATAGACAGAACCATTAAAATAGACAGAACCATTAAAATAGACAGAACCACTGAAATAGACAGAACCATTAAAATAGACAGAACCATTGAAATAGACAGAACCACTGAAATAGACAAAACCACTGAAATAGACAGAACCACTGAAATAGACAGAACCACTGAAATAGACAGAACCATTAAAATAGACAGAACCACTGAAATAGACAGAACCATTAAAATAGACAGAACCACTGAAATAGACAGAACCACTGAAATAGACAGAACCACTGAAATAGCCAGAACCATTGAAATAGACAGAACCACTGAAATAGACAGAACCACTGAAATAGACAGAACCACTGAAATAGACAGAACCACTGAAATAGACAGAACCATTGTCCATAATGTTATCATTCTAATATGCTACCATAATAATACAAGACATAGTGAACTATCAAAGCCAGACAGTTTAATGCTGGTTTAATTCCAGCCTCTTTGAAGTCTATTCTGCTCCGTCTAATCTCCTCCCCGCAGATACACAATAGACTCCAATAAGGCCTCTATTATTCGGCTAATAACGCATTAACCCATTTAGGCCTGACGTCGTCTAAATCCTGATCAGTTTTCTGAAAACCCCATGTTTCTATATCAGTGGTTCTCTAACTATTTCATGTCAAGGACCCCCAGAAATATATGTAATTGGCCACAGACCCTCATCTGAAAATATGTTGTTCCAGGGACCCCCCCCTGGAAAAAATGGAAAATAATAAATCACGATCATAATGTAAGCCACCAAATTCTCCAACCCTCCCCTCTCCCCACCTTACCAGCTGTGACCGCCTCACCCTCTGCACACACGCACACGCACACGCACACACACACACACACACACACACACACACACAATCAATCACACAAGCACACGCACACTCACACACAATCGCACACCGCAGTCGCACTGTCCATGAGGTAAAAACATTCTGAAAGAATATATATTCAAAGATTTGCTGCACATTTTGACAATTTTTCAAAAATAGCAGACCTACAAGCTCGTAGCGCGGCACTCGGTGCCGCGCTATGAGCTTGTAGATCTGCTATTTTTCAATAGCTAAAGTATAACATAATGTTTAAATCACCAAAAGGGGTTCCCGTACAGAATGGGTTAAAATGGGAGGAAAGTATTCCACAGCTGTGTGCCGCAATAATACCCATATAATGATTTGACTTGTTTTTTTTAATGACATTGCGGTTATCTGTAATTATGCCACCCCAATTTTGAACCACTTTCAGCTGTGAAGGAATAGTTTTCTTGCCGTTCTCTCTCTGACACACAGTGGTGGAAAGTAGATTTACTTAAGTACTGTATTTAAGTAACATTTTGAGGTATTTGTACTTGAGTATTTCCAATTTCTAATATTTTCACTTCTACTCCACTACATTTCAGGACCAAAATTTGTATTTTACTCCATTACATTTATTTGAAAACTTTAGTTACTGTGTAGATTACTATTATCATATAGCAAAACATACACAGTCACCACTTCAGCTATATACATTTATATATACATATAAATGTATATATAAATGTAAAAAATAGCCGATCTACAAGCTCACAATGCATCGCGGTGCGATGCATTGTGAGCTTGTAGATCGGCCATTTTCAAAAGATTGTTATACATTTGAAATCTTGAAATGAGACATTCTGGATAATTTGTACTTTTTTGTACTTTTAGTACATTTTAATGTCAACACTTTAGCACTTTTACTCAAGTATACATTTTGAATTCCGGACTTTTACTTGTAACAGAGTAGTTCTATATTGCAATATTGGTACTTTTACTTAAGTAAAAACTATGATTAACTGTTTCTACCAGTGACTACCACTGTCCATACATCTGACAGACAGAGAAACAGGAAACTGTAAACTATATTTATAACTGTAATGAATGCCAGTTGAATGGGGGATACTGTTGTGTTGTTCCTCTGTTGTTGGGCGAACTGTACTTAACCCATTTAGGGTGTGAAGAATCTGTTCTACAATCAAAGGCCCATACACAGACCTTTAGATACTTAGACTAGAAAATACTCAGGCAAAGATACGGAGAAGTTCTGCAGACAGATTGATGGATGAAAAAGCACAGGCATTCAGGCAAGCAGATGAAGGTTCCGGAGTTCCATTTTATTTGCAGAGTTCAGAATACAGCATCAGCCATGGGGACAGAGCCCCATGGATCCTTCAGCCTCTCGGCTTCCAGACTAACACACACTAACTAGGCATTTTCTGTAGACCTTTATACAACTTAGACAGAGACAACAAAGGAAGAATGCAAAGGTGGTCCCAAGTTACCCTACCCCCCTATACCAAATGGTCATGTCTAAATAAGGTAGTGGTCACCAGGAAACAAGCCCAGGAGGCACAGTAGGTGTCCTGGCCTACTATCAGCAAGCCAGATCTTTAGGGTCCCTCCTGCAGCTGCCCATGCATTCTGTCTAAACACGTCATGTCACTCTCTCAGGCCATGAGAGACAAAGATCCACTTTAGTTTAAAACATGGTTCTTTATGCTATATTAATGTGAATTGTGATTTCCAGATACATCAGGTGCACTCACACGGTTAATGCAATTCTCTGTGCTCGTTGGATCAATGCTGTGTTGTGTCATGGCCGCCCCAATGCATTTACAATGGAAGTCACATGGTTTGTAGTCCACATTTTGGACTACAAGCTGTTGTATGGCTTTCGGCTGTGTTTCGACTGCGCCCCTCCCCCTCATACAACACAAATGTTGTGTCAAACCATGTGACTCCCATTGGAAATGCATTGGGGCGGCCATGACACTACACAACATTCATCCAACAAGCATACAGCAATGCAGTAAAGGTCTGAGTGAGGCCTTAGTTTATTATTATTACAAAACGTATATCAACCACTTCAGCCCTACATTTCGGCCATTTGATGAAACACACTGCAGCTTGGTATTGAGCTTGTAGATCGGCTATTTTCAAAAGATTTGTATACATTTTGAAATGGAACATTCTGCTGCATAATGAGTAGGCTACTGTACTTTTAATGTTGGTACGTTAACCCATACTGGGCGGGAACCCATTTTGGTGTTTTAAGCATTATGCTGTGATTTAGCTGTTGAAAAATAGCAGACCTACAAGCTAGTGGCGCGCTACGAGCTTGTAGGTCTGCTATTTTTGAAAAATGGTGAAAATGTAGTGCAAATCTTTGAATATATATTCTTTCACAGCGAATTTTTTTAACTCAAATCTTTGCTTCTGGGGGGGGGGGGGGGGGGGGGGGGTCCCGGGAACAACATATTTTCAGATGGGGGTCGGCGGCCAAATACAGATAATTATAGGGGTTCTTGACATGAAATAGTTTGAGAACCGCTGACATAGAAACATGTCAAACTGTCATGATTTAGAAGACATTTGTAGAATCAAACTTAGGTCTAAATGGGTAAAAGTAAATTTTGATACCATTACTTTTGTACTCTTTCTCAAGTAAATTTTGAATTCTGGTCTTTTACCTTTAAGGTTGTTAGAAGGTTCAAGGGTTCAAGGGGTTTAACTTTATTGTTCCATCTTGTGTACAGGTACATATAGTTGGGTGCCACCGATATTGTCCCTTATCATTTGACCCATTTAGGCCTGACCTCAAAATTAAAAAAAAAATCCTTCTAAATCCTCCAGTTTTCTGAAATAAATATTTTCACGATTTTTCAAAAATAGCAGACCTACAAGCTCGTAGCGCGCCACTCGGTGGCGCGCTATGAGCTTGTAGATCTGCTATTTTTCAATAGCTAAATTATAACATAATTTGCCCAGCCAAAAACGTTGAGAACCCCTGATCTATGATCCTCACCAATCACTGCTTTCATATAGTAGAATGTTTCATAGTGTCTTCTTAGCTAATATTATTTCATTTCTTTCATCTACTGTCTCCACACAGAAGACACACACAGGTGTGTCCTTTACATCTACTGTCTCCACACAGAAGACACACACAGGTGTCTCCTTTACATCTACTGTCTCCACACAGAAGACACACACAGGTGTGTCCTTTACATCTACTGTCTCCACACAGAAGACACACACAGGTGTGTCCTTTACATCTACTGTCTCCACACAGAAGACACACACAGGTGTGTCCTTTACATCTACTGTCTCCACACAGAAGACACACACAGGTGTGTCCTTTACATCTACTGTCTCCACACAGAAGACACACACAGGTGTGTCCTTTACATCTACTGTCTCCACACAGAAGACACACACATGTGTGTCCTTTACATCTACTGTCTCCACACAGAAGACACACACAGGTTAGCCCTTTACATCTACTGTCTCCACACAGAAGACACACACAGGTGTGTCCTTTACATCTACTGTCTCCACACAGAAGACACACACAGGTGTGTCCTTTACATCTACTGTCTCCACACAGAAGACACACACAGGTGTGTCCTTTACATCTACTGTCTCCACACAGAAGACACACACAGGTTAGCCCTTTACATCTACTGTCTCCACACAGAAGACACACACAGGTTAGCCCTTTACATCTACTGTCTCCACACAGAAGACACACACAGGTTAGCCCTTTACATCTACTGTCTCCACACAGAAGACACACACAGGTGTGTCCTTTACATCTACTGTCTCCACACAGAAGACACACACAGGTTAGCCCTTTACATCTACTGTCTCCACACAGAAGACACACACAGGTTAGCCCTTTACATCTACTGTCTCCACACAGAAGACACACACAGGTGTGTCCTTTACATCTACTGTCTCCACACAGAAGACACACACAGGTGTGTCCTTTACATCTACTGTCTCCACACAGAAGACACACACAGGTGTGCCCTTTACATCTACTGTCTCCTCACAGAAGACACACACAGGTGTGTCCTTTACATCTACTGTCTCCACACAGAAGACACACACAGGTGTGTCCTTTACATCTACTGTCTCCACACAGAAGACACACACAGGTGTGTCCTTTACATCTACTGTCTCCACACAGAAGACACACACAGGTGTGTCCTTTACATCTACTGTCTCCACACAGAAGACACACACAGGTTAGCCCTTTACATCTACTGTCTCCACACAGAAGACACACACAGGTGTGCCCTTTACATCTACTGTCTCCACACAGAAGACACACACAGGTGTGTCCTTTACATCTACTGTCTCCACACAGAAGACACACACAGGTGTGTCCTTTACATCTACTGTCTCCACACAGAAGACACACACAGGTTAGCCCTTTACATCTACTGTCTCCACACAGAAGACACACACAGGTGTGTCCTTTACATCTACTGTCTCCACACAGAAGACACACACAGGTGTGTCCTTTACATCTACTGTCTCCACACAGAAGACACACACAGGTGTGTCCTTTACATCTACTGTCTCCACACAGAAGACACACACAGGTGTGTCCTTTACATCTACTGTCTCCACACAGAAGACACACACAGGTTAGCCCTTTACATCTACTGTCTCCACACAGAAGACACACACAGGTGTGTCCTTTACATCTACTGTCTCCACACAGAAGACACACACAGGTGTGTCCTTTACATCTACTGTCTCCACACAGAAGACACACACAGGTGTCTCCTTTACATCTACTGTCTCCACACAGAAGACACACACAGGTGTCTCCTTTACATCTACTGTCTCCACACAGAAGACACACACAGGTTAGCCCTTTACATCTACTGTCTCCACACAGAAGACACACACAGGTGTGTCCTTTACATCTACTGTCTCCACACAGAAGACACACACAGGTGTGTCCTTTACATCTACTGTCTCCACACAGAAGACACACACAGGTTAGCCCTTTACATCTACTGTCTCCACACAGAAGACACACACAGGTTAGCCCTTTACATCTACTGTCTCCACACAGAAGACACACACAGGTGTGTCCTTTACATCTACTGTCTCCACACAGAAGACACACACAGGTGTGTCCTTTACATCTACTGTCTCCACACAGAAGACACACACAGGTGTGTCCTTTACATCTACTGTCTCCACACAGAAGACACACACAGGTGTGTCCTTTACATATACTGTCTCCACACAGAAGACACACACAGGTGTGTCCTTTACATATACTGTCTCCACACAGAAGACACACACAGGTTAGCCCTTTACATCTACTGTCTCCACACAGAAGACACACACACAGGTGTCTCCTTTACATCTACTGTCTCCACACAGAAGACACACACAGGTTAGCCCTTTACATCTACTGTCTCCACACAGAAGACACACACAGGTGTGTCCTTTACATCTACCGTCTCCACACAGAAGACACACACAGGTGTGTCCTTTACATCTACTGTCTCCACACAGAAGACACACACAGGTTAGCCCTTTACATCTACTGTCTCCACACAGAAGACACACACAGGTGTGTCCTTTACATCTACTGTCTCCACACAGAAGACACACACAGGTGTGTCCTTTACATCTACTGTCTCCACACAGAAGACACACACAGGTGTGTCCTTTACATCTACTGTCTCCACACAGAAGACACACACAGGTGTGTCCTTTACATCTACTGTCTCCACACAGAAGACACACACAGGTGTGTCCTTTACATATACTGTCTCCACACAGAAGACACACACAGGTGTGTCCTTTACATATACTGTCTCCACACAGAAGACACACACAGGTTAGCCCTTTACATCTACTGTCTCTACACAGAAGACACACACACAGGTGTCTCCTTTACATCTACTGTCTCCACACAGAAGACACACACAGGTTAGCCCTTTACATCTACTGTCTCCACACAGAAGACACACACACAGGTGTCTCCTTTACATCTACTGTCTCCACACAGAAGACACACACAGGTTAGCCCTTTACATCTACTGTCTCCACACAGAAGACACACACAGGTGTGTCCTTTACATCTACCGTCTCCACACAGAAGACACACACAGGTGTGTCCTTTACATCTACTGTCTCCACACAGAAGACACACACAGGTTAGCCCTTTACATCTACTGTCTCCACACAGAAGACACACACAGGTGTGTCCTTTACATCTACTGTCTCCACACAGAAGACACACACAGGTGTGTCCTTTACATCTACTGTCTCCACACAGAAGACACACACAGGTGTGTCCTTTACATCTACTGTCTCCACACAGAAGACACACACAGGTGTGTCCTTTACATCTACTGTCTCCACACAGAAGACACACACAGGTGTGTCCTTTACATCTACTGTCTCCACACAGAAGACACACACAGGTTAGCCCTTTACATCTACTGTCTCCACACAGAAGACACACACAGGTGTGTCCTTTACATCTACTGTCTCCACACAGAAGACACACACAGGTGTGTCCTTTACATCTACTGTCTCCACACAGAAGACACACACAGGTGTGTCCTTTACATCTACTGTCTCCACACAGAAGACACACACAGGTGTGTCCTTTACATCTACTGTCTCCACACAGAAGACACACACAGGTGTGTCCTTTACATCTACTGTCTCCACACAGAAGACACACACAGGTGTGTCCTTTACATCTACTGTCTCCACACAGAAGACACACACAGGTGTGTCCTTTACATCTACTGTCTCCACACAGAAGACACACACAGGTTAGCCCTTTACATCTACTGTCTCCACACAGAAGACACACACAGGTTAGCCCTTTACATCTACTGTCTCCACACAGAAGACACACACAGGTTAGCCCTTTACATCTACTGTCTCTACACAGAAGACACACACAGGTGTGTCCTTTACATCTACTGTCTCCACACAGAAGACACACACAGGTTAGCCCTTTACATCTACTGTCTCTACACAGAAGACACACACAGGTGTGTCCTTTACATCTACTGTCTCCACACAGAAGACACACAGGTGTGTCCTTTACATCTACTGTCTCCACACAGAAGACACACACAGGTGTGTCCTTTACATCTACTGTCTCCACACAGAAGACACACACAGGTGTGTCCTTTACATCTACTGTCTCCACACAGAAGACACACACAGGTGTCTCCTTTACATCTACTGTCTCCACACAGAAGACACACACAGGTGTGTCCTTTACATCTACTGTCTCCACACAGAAGACACACACAGGTGTGTCCTTTACATCTACTGTCTCCACACAGAAGACACACACAGGTGTGTCCTTTACATCTACTGTCTCCACACAGAAGACACACACAGGTTAGCCCTTTACATCTACTGTCTCCACACAGAAGACACACACAGGTGTGTCCTTTACATCTACTGTCTCCACACAGAAGTCACACACAGGTGTGTCCTTTACATCTACTGTCTCCACACAGAAGACACACACAGGTGTGTCCTTTACATCTACTGTCTCCACACAGAAGACACACACAGGTGTGTCCTTTACATCTACTGTCTCCACACAGAAGACACACACAGGTGTCTCCTTTACATCTACTGTCTCCACACAGAAGACACACACAGGTGTGTCCTTTACATCTACTGTCTCCACACAGAAGACACACACAGGTTAGCCCTTTACATCTACTGTCTCCACACAGAAGACACACACAGGTGTGTCCTTTACATCTACTGTCTCCACACAGAAGACACACACAGGTTAGCCCTTTACATCTACTGTCTCCACACAGAAGACACACACAGGTGTGTCCTTTACATCTACTGTCTCCACACAGAAGACACACACAGGTGTGTCCTTTACATCTACTGTCTCCACACAGAAGACACACACAGGTTAGCCCTTTACATCCATGAACATCTGTCTCCACACAGAAGACACACACAGGTGTGTCCTTTACATCTACTGTCTCCACACAGAAGACACACACAGGTTAGCCCTTTACATCCATGAACATCTGTCTCCACACAGAAGACACACACAGGTGTCTCCTTTACATCTACTGTCTCCACACAGAAGACACACACAGGTGTCTCCTTTACATCTACTGTCTCCACACAGAAGACACACACAGGTTAGCCCTTTACATCTACTGTCTCCAAACAGAAGACACACACAGGTGTGTCCTTTACATCTACTGTCTCCACACAGAAGACACACACAGGTTAGCCCTTTACATCTACTGTCTCCACACAGAAGACACACACAGGTTAGCCCTTTACATCCATGAACATCTGTCTCCACACAGAAGACACACACAGGTGTCTCCTTTACATCTACTGTCTCCACACAGAAGACACACACAGGTGTCTCCTTTACATCTACTGTCTCCACACAGAAGACACACACAGGTTAGCCCTTTACATCTACTGTCTCCAAACAGAAGACACACACAGGTGTGTCCTTTACATCTACTGTCTCCACACAGAAGACACACACAGGTGTGTCCTTTACATCTACTGTCTCCACACAGAAGACACACACAGGTTAGCCCTTTACATCTACTGTCTCCACACAGAAGACACACACAGGTGTGTCCTTTACATCTGTGAACAGCTGTCTCCACACAGAAGACACACACAGGTGTGTCCTTTACATCTACTGTCTCCACACAGAAGACACACACAGGTGTGTCCTTTACATCTACTGTCTCCACACAGAAGACACACACAGGTTAGTCCTTTACATCTGTGAACAGCTGTCTCCACACAGAAGACACACACAGGTTAGCCCTTTACATCCGTGAACATCTGTCTCCACACAGAAGACACACACAGGTTAGCCCTTTACATCTGTGAACATCTGTCTCCACACAGAAGACACACACAGGTTGGCACTTTACATCCGTGAACATCTGTCTCCACACAGAAGACACACACAGGTTTGTCCTTTACATCCGTGAACATCTGTCTCCCACCTGGCTTGAAAAGCCCCCGTTTTCATATTTGGGGAGCGAGCGGTGTAGCTTGGTCTTTGAAAATTATTTGGGGACCCCCCAAAATAATTTGGCGACCCCTAGAGGGGTCGCGACCCACGGGTTGAGAACCCCTGCTTTACACCACTGGTTAAAAGAAAAACCTCCAAACAAGGAACCAAGACATGACTGTCTGCTGCAGTGCAGAGTGCAGACCATAGAGTATATAAAAGGATAGAGACTGAACTGGCGCGAAGCTCCGCCCCCCCAGCTATTCATGTCAGTGGAAGTTGCTCAGTGGCGTTTTGAAGCACCCGGAAGACTGCCGGACGTACCGTCTCAGAACGTCTACTTCCGCATTTGACCACCAAATTTTGGTGGTCAAATGCGGAAGTGCAACCGAGCGCTCAACGTTAAAGCCCAGCTGCACGGGGTTTCCCGGTCATGAATCCACGGGGCCGCCTGTAGTCCCTCCTCCTACCACTAGGGCCCAGAGCTTCAACGTTGAATAGCCTCACTGGCCCCTTGGTGCAGACATATAGCCTATACGTTACTTCTTCTTGGATAATGGGCTTAATGCAATATACTGTACATTGTGAAGTGCATTAGAGTGGTCATTAAGATGCTGTACAAATGCAGTCCTTTCAGCAGTCCATTCAGTCCCACGCTGCCCTGTTAGCAACAGTGTTGTTTTGGTCGACTAAAACTAAGACAAAAAAATGTTCGTCGACAACCTTTTTTCACTGACGAAAACTAAATGGAAACTAAATAAAAACTATTTAAAGCCATGATGACTGAAACTAAGACTGACAATTTCGTAAACAAATAAAAACTAGACTAAAATGTTAGGAAGGGACTAGTAGACAAGAGATCCAGTATAAGTCATTTTACACTTGGTTGTTGCATGCTGAAAATAGCCGATCTACAAGCTCACAACGCGTCACGCTGTGACGCGTTGTGAGCTTGTAGATCGGCTATTTTCGGCAAATGAAGAAGAAATCAGTCATTACGGCGGCATCAAGGCCCGCCAAAACACATTTTAGTCGACTAAATCAACTGTAGATTTAGTCGACTAAAATCTTATGATATTTAGTCGACTAAAAACTAGACTAAACACTAATACGTTCCAGGTGACTAAAATGTGACTAAAACTAAATGAAAACGTTTCAAGAGACTATGACTGAGACTAAAATAGACATTTGCTGCCAAAAACAACACTGTTTAACAACCGCATGCTGAAGGTCATCATAGCATCGTTTCCATTTAGTTTCCATTTAGTTTCCATTTAGTTTCCATTTAGTTTCCATTTAGTTTTCATTTCGTTTCCATTTAGTTTCCATTTAGTTTCCATTTAGTTTCCATTTAGTTTTCATTTAGTTTCCATTTAGTTTCCATTTAGTTTTCATTTAGTTTCCATTTAGTTTCCATTTAGTTTCCATTTACTTTCCATTTAGTTTTCATTTAGTTTCCATTTAGTTTCCATTTAGTTTTCCTTTAGTTTCCATTTCGTTTCCATTTCGTTTCCATTTCGTTTCCATTTAGTTTTCATTTAGTTTTCATTTAGTTTTCATTTAGTTTCCATTTAGTTTCCATTTAGTTTCCATTTAGTTTTCATTTAGTTTCCATGTAGTTTTCATTTAGTTTTCATTTAGTTTCCATTTAGTTTCCATTTAGTTTCCATTTAGTTTCCATTTAGTTTCCGTCAGTGCAAAAAGGTGGTCGACAAACGTTTTTTTTTTGTCATAGTATTATTAGGGGCCATCCAGACGAGGACGTATTTTGAGTTACCTGGACAAGTATTTAGCCGATCTGCCCTTTTTGCCACACGGAGGCGGCGTTTTGGGGGACTTAAACGGCTCATTTTTAAACCACCTTCCAGAGTGGGAAAGTTTGGAGACGCGACTTTCTCGTCTCCGTGTGTATAGCAAATGCCGCCTAATTTTGCTGAAACGGTGATGTCATAGTCCCCTCGCCCCCTCCAAACTAACTAGTGTTAATGGTTTATTTCACCATAACCACTTACATATAAGTATCACAGCTATTTTATATTTGCCCTGTGTACTACAGCTTTCTCTTGAAAACAGAGCAGTTTACCGGTCTCGTGTATACAGCATACATAATTAACATAACCGCAATGTAGACGCAGGAAAGTTTGATATCGTTTATAAACTTGCGCGGGGAACAGCCCGAGACGTCCTCGTGTGGAAGGCCTCTTAGTAGAGGAACTCAGCCGCTGACACACAGAAGGCCTCTTAGTAGAGGAACTCAGCCGCTGACACACAGAAGGCCTCTTAGTAGAGGAACTCAGCCGCTGACACACAGAAGGCCTCTTAGTAGAGGAACTCAGCCGCTGACACACAGAAGGCCTCTTAGTAGAGGAACTCAGCCGCTGACACACAGAAGGCCTCTTAGTAGAGGAACTCAGCCGCTGACACACAGAAGGCCTCTTAGTAGAGGAACTCAGCCGCTGACACACAGAAGGCCTCTTAGTAGAGGAACTCAGCCGCTGACACACAGAAGGCCTCTTAGTAGAGGAACTCAGCCGCTGACACACAGAAGGCCTCTTAGTAGAGGAACTCAGCCGCTGACACACAGAAGGCCTCTTAGTAGAGGAACTCAGCCGCTGACACACAGAAGGCCTCTTAGTAGAGGAACTCAGCCGCTGACACACAGAAGGCCTCTTAGTAGAGGAACTCAGCCGCTGACACACAGAAGGCCTCTTAGTAGAGGAACTCAGCCGCTGACACACAGAAGGCCTCTTAGTAGAGGAACTCAGCCGCTGACACACAGAAGGCCTCTTAGTAGAGGAACTCAGCCGCTGACACACAGAAGGCCTCTTAGTAGAGGAACTCAGCCGCTGACACACAGAAGGCCTCTTAGTAGAGGAACTCAGCCGCTGACACACAGAAGGCCTCTTAGTAGAGGAACTCAGCCGCTGACACACAGAAGGCCTCTTAGTAGAGGAACTCAGCCGCTGACACACAGAAGGCCTCTTAGTAGAGGAACTCAGCCGCTGACACACAGAAGGCCTCTTAGTAGAGGAACTCAGCCGCTGACACACAGAAGGCCTCTTAGTAGAGGAACTCAGCCGCTGACACACAGAAGGCCTCTTAGTAGAGGAACTCAGCCGCTGACACACAGAAGGCCTCTTAGTAGAGGAACTCAGCCGCTGACACACAGAAGGCCTCTTAGTAGAGGAACTCAGCCGCTGACACACAGAAGGCCTCTTAGTAGAGGAACTCAGCCGCTGACACACAGAAGGCCTCTTAGTAGAGGAACTCAGCCGCTGACACACAGAAGGCCTCTTAGTAGAGGAACTCAGCCGCTGACACACAGAAGGCCTCTTAGTAGAGGAACTCAGCCGCTGACACACAGAAGGCCTCTTAGTAGAGGAACTCAGCCGCTGACACACAGAAGGCCTCTTAGTAGAGGAACTCAGCCGCTGACACACAGAAGGCCTCTTAGTAGAGGAACTCAGCCGCTGACACACAGAAGGCCTCTTAGTAGAGGAACTCAGCCGCTGACACACAGAAGGCCTCTTAGTAGAGGAACTCAGCCGCTGACACACAGAAGGCCTCTTAGTAGAGGAACTCAGCCGCTGACACACAGAAGGCCTCTTAGTAGAGGAACTCAGCCGCTGACACACAGAAGGCCTCTTAGTAGAGGAACTCAGCCGCTGACACACAGAAGCCGGGAGGCTTGGCCTCCACCACCATGCCTTCATACCTTACCAAATGTGTTACCATGCCGTGCAGAGCAGCCCATGTGTGCTCAGAGACACTTTGCAGCACAAGACGAGTAGCTGTACGGTCAACAGTTACAGTGGAGCCGCACGTAAACACAGCAGTGCTTTTGTGGGACAAGTGGGATATGGCTGGGACAGTGTTAGCAACGTATTACTTATGATGCTTGAGGGTCTCAGTTTGAACACTGATGCCTGCCAGTCACAATGTGGGACAGGGTCTCAGTTTGAACACTGATGCCTGTCAGTCACAATGTGGGACAGGGTCTCAGTTTGAACACTGATGCCTGTCAGTCACAATGTGGGACAGGGTCTCAGTTTGAACACTGATGCCTGCCAGTCACAATGTGGGACAGGGTCTCAATTTGAACACTGATGCCTGTCAGTCACAATGTGGGACAGGGTCTCAGTTTGAACACTGATGCCTGCCAGTCACAATGTGGGACAGGGTCTCAGTTTGAACACTGATGCCTGCCAGTCACAATGTGGGACAGACAGGGTCTCAGTTTGAACACTGATGCCTGTCAGTCACAATGTGGGACAGGGTCTCAATTTGAACACTGATGCCTGCCAGTCACAATGTGGGACAGGGTCTCAGTTTGAACACTGATGCCTGCCAGTCACAATGTGGGACAGGGTCTCAGTTTGAACACTGATGCCTGTCAGTCACAATGTGGGACAGGGTCTCAATGTGAACACTGATGCCTGTCAGTCACAATGTGGGACAGGGTCTCAGTTTGAACACTGATGCCTGTCAGTCACAATGTGGGACAGGGTCTCAATGTGAACACTGATGCCTACCAGTCACAATGTGGGACAGGGTCTCAATTTGAACACTGATGCCTGTCAGTCACAATGTGGGACAGGGTCTCAGTTTGAACACTGATGCCTGCCAGTCACAATGTGGGACAGGGTCTCAGTTTGAACACTGATGCCTGCCAGTCACAATGTGGGACAGGGTCTCAGTTTGAACACTGATGCCTGCCAGTCACAATGTGGGACAGACAGGGTCTCAATTTGAACACTGATGCCTGCCAGTCACAATGTGGGACAGGGTCTCAATTTGAACACTGATGCCTGCCAGTCACAATGTGGGACAGACAGGGTCTCAATTTGAACACTGATGCCTGTCAGTCACAATGTGGGACAGGGTCTCAGTTTGAACACTGATGCCTGCCAGTCACAATGTGGGACAGACAGGGTCTCAGTTTGAACACTGATGCCTGCCAGTCACAATGTGGGACAGACAGGGTCTCAGTTTGAACACTGATGCCTGCCAGTCACAATGTGGGACAGGGTCTCAGTTTGAACACTGATGCCTGCCAGTCACAATGTGGGACAGGCAGGGTCTCAATTTGAACCCTGATGCCTGCCAGTCACAATGTGGGACAGACAGGGTCTCAGTTCGAACACTGATGCCTGTCAGTCACAATGTGGGACAGGGTCTCAATTTGAACACTGATGCCTGCCAGTCACAATGTGGGACAGGGTCTCAATTTGAACACTGATGCCTGCCAGTCACAATGTGGGACAGACAGGGTCTCAATTTGAACACTGATGCCTGTCAGTCACAATGTGGGACAGGGTCTCAATTTGAACACTGATGCCTGCCAGTCACAATGTGGGACAGACAGGGTCTCAATTTGAACACTGATGCCTGCAAGTCACAATGTGGGACAGGGTCTCAATTTGAACCCTGATGCCTGTCAGTCACAATGTGGGACAGACAGGGTCTCAATTTGAACACTGATGCCTGTCAGTCACAATGTGGGACAGGGTCTCAATTTGAACCCTGATGCCTGTCAGTCACAATGTGGGACAGGGTCTCAATTTGAACACTGATGCCTGCCAGTCACAATGTGGGACAGACAGGGTCTCAATTTGAACACTGATGCCTGCCAGTCACAATGTGGGACAGGGTCTCAATGTGAACACTGATGCCTGTCAGTCACAATGTGGGACAGGGTCTCAGTTTGAACACTGATGCCTGTCAGTCACAATGTGGGACAGGGTCTCAATGTGAACACTGATGCCTGCCAGTCACAATGTGGGACAGGGTCTCGGTTTGAACACTGATGCCTGCCAGTCACAATGTGGGACAGGGTCTCAATTTGAACACTGATGCCTGCCAGTCACAATGTGGGACAGGGTCTCAGTTTGAACACTGATGCCTGCAAGTCACAATGTGGGACAGGGTCTCAGTTTGAACACTGATGGCTGCCAGTCACAATGTGGGACAGGGTCTCAGTTTGAACACTGATGCCTGTCAGTCACAATGTGGGACAGGGTCTCAGTTTGAACACTGATGCCTGCCAGTCACAATGTGGGACAGGGTCTCAGTTTGAACACTGATGCCTGCCAGTCACAATGTGGGACAGGGTCTCAATTTGAACACTGATGCCTGTCAGTCACAATGTGGGACAGGGTCTCAGTTTGAACACTGATGCCTGCCAGTCACAATGTGGGACAGGGTCTCAGTTTGAACACTGATGCCTGCCAGTCACAATGTGGGACAGACAGGGTCTCAGTTTGAACACTGATGCCTGTCAGTCACAATGTGGGACAGGGTCTCAATTTGAACACTGATGCCTGCCAGTCACAATGTGGGACAGGCAGGGTCTCAATTTGAACCCTGATGCCTGCCAGTCACAATGTGGGACAGACAGGGTCTCAGTTTGAACACTGATGCCTGCCAGTCACAATGTGGGACAGACAGGGTCTCAATTTGAACCCTGATGCCTGCCAGTCACAATGTGGGACAGACAGGGTCTCAGTTTGAACACTGATGCCTGTCAGTCACAATGTGGGACAGGGTCTCAATTTGAACACTGATGCCTGCCAGTCACAATGTGGGACAGGGTCTCAATTTGAACACTGATGCCTGTCAGTCACAATGTGGGACAGGGTCTCAGTTTGAACACTGATGCCTGCCAGTCACAATGTGGGACAGGGTCTCAATTTGAACACTGATGCCTGTCAGTCACAATGTGGGACAGGGTCTCAATTTGAACACTGGTGCCTGCCTGTCACAATGTGGGACAGACAGGGTCTCAATTTGAACACTGATGCCTGTCAGTCACAATGTGGGACAGGGTCTCAATTTGAACACTGGTGCCTGTCAGTCACAATGTGGGACAGGGTCTCAATTTGAACACTGATGCCTGCCAGTCACAATGTGGGACAGACAGGGTCTCAATTTGAACCCTGATGCCTGCCAGTCACAATGTGGGACAGGGTCTCAATTTGAACACTGATGCCTGCCAGTCACAATGTGGGACAGGGTCTCAATTTGAACACTGATGCCTGCCAGTCACAATGTGGGACAGACAGGGTCTCAATTTGAACACTGATGCCTGCAAGTCACAATGTGGGACAGGGTCTCAATTTGAACCCTGATGCCTGCCAGTCACAATGTGGGACAGACAGGGTCTCAATTTGAACACTGATGCCTGCCAGTCACAATGTGGGACAGGGTCTCAATTTGAACCCTGATGCCTGTCAGGCACAATGTGGGACAGGGTCTCAATTTGAACACTGATGCCTGCCAGTCACAATGTGGGACAGACAGGGTCTCAATGTGAACACTGGTGCCTGCCAGTCACAATGTGGGACAGACAGGGTCTCAATTTGAACACTGATGCCTGCCAGTCACAATGTGGGACAGGGTCTCAATTTGAACACTGATGCCTGCCAGTCACAATGTGGGACAGACAGGGTCTCAATTTGTGGGACGCCTGAAAAGTCTTGGCAAAGGGGGACATCTGGTCACCGGGGGACATCTGGTCAAAGGGGGACATCTGGTCACCCTACACTGTAGGGGGACATCTGGTCACCCTAAAGGGGGACATCTGGTCACCCCAAAGGGGGACATCTGGTCACCCTACACTGTAGGGCGTACAGTGAACATGAGGTCAGCTGCAGCTAATCCAGTCACACTGTAATCATTGCATTGCAAGGCGTCACTTTTCACACTGACTCATTGTAAGCTTCCCTTTTCACCCACACAAGGAGGAATGCTGCTGGGTTGTTATGGCGATATCAATTCTGTGACATTAACCGTGACGACATTGCTCCAGTACTGTGTGCACTTTGGAGTGTTGCATATTTGCCTGCTTGCATGCAGTGTTGTTTTTGGCAGCAAATTTCGATTTTAGTTTTAGTCATAGTCTCTTGAATAGTTTGAATTTAGTTTTAGTCACATTTTAGTCACCTGGAATGTCTTAGTGTTAGTCTATTTTCAGCATGGAACAAATTGTAAAATGACTTATAGTGGGTCTCTTGTCCACTAGTCCCTTCCAAACATTTCAGTCCAGTTTGTTGACGAAATATAGTCAGTATATTTTAGTCATCATAACTTAGTTTTCATTTAGTTTCCATTTAGTTTTCCTCAGTGGAAAATGGTAGTCGACAAACATTTTTCGTCCTAGTTTTAGTCGACGAAATCAACACTGGCCGTCTCTAACTTGTGTTTTGCGGAAGTATAGACGGTCCTTCCGGGAGCTCCTATGCCACCAAAATGTGGAACGCCCTACCAACAGTCATTAAGACATGCGAATCCCTTGACTCCTTCAAAACCGCTCTCAAAGGGCACCTACGGACGGCTGCAATTCGAAACTGGCCCCTGTAAAATCGGAATCCCTCAAACACGGACGCTGAGCCGACTTGGGGACCCAACGCAAGGACAACACAAGAGACGGTCACGGCCACACAGCCAACTCAAGGTACGGCCACTGAGCCGACTTGGGGACCCAACGTAAGGACAACACAAGAGACGGTCACGGCCACACAGCCAACTCAAGGTACGGCCACTGAGCCGACTTGGGGACCCAACGCAAGGACAACACAAGAGACGGTCACGGCCACACAGCCAACTCAAGGTACGGCCACTGAGCCGACTTGGGGACCCAACACAAGGACAACACAAGAGATGGTCACGGCCACACAGCCAACTCAAGGTACGGCCACGGAGCCGACTTGGGGACCCAACGCAGCTCCTCCAAGGAAAACAAACAAATGAACGGAGCTGAACGTGAATCCCCCCCACCGCCCACCCCTTTTTTTTCCCTCACTGTATATGTTTCTTTTCCCTTTTTACCTCCTTTATGATGAATTCCTGTTCTGTCCTTTGTCTATATAGAAGTGTCTATTTGTACGTCTCTAAATGTTTTTGATGAATTGAACATTGTGGACCCTATTGGAAACAAGTGTAATGCTTAATTGGGTCGTCCACTCACAGTTAACAGCCTTTGTATTGAGTTTGTGCTTGAAATGTACTGTAATTCTGCAAACTGTTAATACATTTTTCAATCAATCAATCAATCAATTCAAAACGCCAGTGAGCAACTTCCACTGATATGAATAGCGGGGGGCGGGGCTATCGCGCCGGTTCAGTCTCTATCCTTCTTTATTATACTCTTTGGTCTGAGAGGCTAAATGTCATCAAATGGTGGTTCCGTGGCTCAAATGGGTCTGAGAGGCTAAATGTCATCAGATGGTGGTTCCGTGGCTCAAATGGGTCTGAGAGGATAAATGTCATCAAATGGTGGTCCGTGGCTCAAATGGGTCTGAGAGGATAAATGTCATCAGATGGTGGTCCGTGGCTCAAATGGGTCTGAGAGGCTAAATGTCATCAAACGGTAGTCCGTGGCTCAAATGGGTCGGAGAGGCTAAATGTCATCAAATGGTGGTTCCGTGGCTCAAATGGGTCTGAGAGGCTAAATGTCATCAAATGGTGGTCCGTGGCTCAAATGGGTCTGAGAGGCTAAATGTCATCAAATGGTGGTTCCGTGGCTCAAATGGGGTCTGAGAGGCTAAATGTCATCACATGGTGGTCCGTGGCTCAAATGGGTCTGAGAGGCTAAATGTCATCACATGGTGGTCCGTGCTCAAATGGGTCTGAGAGGCTAAATGTCATCAGATGGTGGTTCCGTGGCTCAAATGGGTCTGAGAGGCTAAATGTCATCAAACGGTGGTCCGTGGCTCAAATGGGTCTGAGAGGCTAAATGTCATCAGATGGTGGTTCCGTGGCTCAAATGGGTCTGAGAGGCTAAATGTCATCAATGGTGGTTCCGTGGCTCAAATGGGTCTGAGAGGATAAATGTCATCAAATGGTGGTTCCGTGGCTCAAATGGGTCTGAGAGGCTAAATGTCATCAAATGGTGGTTCCGTGGCTCAAATGGGTCTGAGAGGCTAAATGTCATCAAATGGTGGTTCCGTGGCTCAAATGGGTCTGAGAGGATAAATGTCATCAAATGGTGGTTCCGTGGCTCAAATGGGTCTGAGAGGCTAAATGTCATCAAATGGTGGTTCCGTGGCTCAAATGGGTCTGAGAGGCTAAATGTCATCAAATGGTGGTTCCGTGGCTCAAATGGGTCTGAGAGGCTAAATGTCATCAAATGGTGGTTCCGTGGCTCAAATGGGTCTGAGAGGATAAATGTCATCAAACGGTGGTCCGTGGCTCAAATGGGTCTGAGAGTAGCGAAAATAGCGAAAATAGCAGATCTACAAGCTCACAAGGTTGTTTGGAGAAAAACAGCGAAAATAGCAGATCTACAAGCTCACAAGGTTGTTTGGAGAAAAATAGCGAAAATAGCAGATCTACAAGCTCACAAGGTTGTTTGGAGAAAAATAGCGAAAATAGCAGATCTACAAGCTCACAAGGTTGTTTGGAGAAAAATAGCGAAAATAGCAGATCTACAAGCTCACAACGCGTCGCAGCGCGACGCGTTGAGAGCTTGTAGATCTGCTATTTTTTGGGACGCAACCCAGCACTCTTTAGCTATAGTGGAGATGTGGTGCATACGAAACTCATTTTGTTCAACACAATAAATGCTGCGTTCAAGTTCAGGATACTAAAAGGGCAGGGGCTGAAGTGTGTGCTCGTGTGTGCATTTATATTGATGGGGTGGGGGAGAATGAACTCACCAAACATGCATGCGGAGCTCCTCTTGAAGATTACACTTAGTTGCAACACAGCTGCGCGAGCACTTAACGAGGTGGGAGGGGCATGTGACATCGTCACTGCATTAGGAGGTGGGAGGGGCATGTCATGTGACATCATCACTGCATTAGGAGGTGGGAGGGGCATGTGACATCATCACTGCATTAGGAGGTGGGAGGGGCATGTGACATTATCACTGCATTAGGAGGTGGGAGGGGAATGTGACATCATCACTGCATTAGGAGGTGGGAGGGGCATGTGACATCATCACTGCATTAGAAGAAAAGTCAAACTTAAACTGACAATGGCGGCCAGCTCATTTTAGTTTAGTAATAATATAGTGAAATTATTATTATTATTATTAGTTGACCCAAAGCTAAACCAAAATGTTCTCCACGGCGGTGTAGGGACGGTCATTACAAAAAAGTTAAAGTTAAAAAAAGAAAGAAAGACAGAAAGAAAGAAAGAGAGTTTGACCGAAAACTAACAGGAAGAGATGGTATAATTATGACTAACAGGAAGAGATGGTATAATTATGACTAACAGGAAGAGATGGTATAATTATGCCTAACAGGAAGAGATGGTATAATTATGCGTAACAGGAAGAGATGGTATAATTATGACTAACAGGAAGAGATGGTATAATTATGACTAACAGGAAGAGATGGTATAATTATGACTAACAGGAAGAGATGGTATAATTATGACTAACAGGAAGAGATGGTATAATTATGACTAACAGGAAGAGATGGTATAATTATGAAAACTAACAGGAAGAGATGGTATAATTATGACTAACAGGAAGAGATGGTATAATTATGACTAACAGGAAGAGATGGTATAATTATGACTAACAGGAAGAGATGGTATAATTATGACTAACAGGAAGAGATGGTATAATTATGACTAACAGGAAGAGATGGTATAATTATGACTAACAGGAAGAGATGGTATAATTATGACTAACAGGAAGAGATGGTATAATTATGATTATTATAATTATGCCTAAATTCATACAAGACAAGACAAAAACAATGTTCGTCAACTACCTTTTGTCCACTGATGAAAACTAAATGGAAACTAAATTAAAACTTTAGTTTAGGGCGACTGTGGCTCAGGAGGTAGAGCAGGTCATCCAATGATCCATGGGTCGGCGGTTCGAATCCCGGCTCCTCCTGTCTACATGTCGAAGTGTCCTTGGGCAAGACACTGAACCCCAAATTGCTCCCGATGTGCTGGTTGGTGCCTTGCATGGCTTCCGCCGCAATCGGTGTATGAATGTGTGTGTGAATGGGTGAATGTAATGCACACTCTATGTAAAGGTGTGTGAATGTGTGTGTGAATGGGTGAATGCAATGCACACTCTATGTAAAGGTGTGTGAATGTGTGTGTGAATGGGTGAATGCAATGCACACTCTATGTAAAGGTGTGTGAATGTGTGTGTGAATGGGTGAATGCAATGCACACTCTATGTAAAGGTGTGTGAATGTGTGTGTGAATGGGTGAATGTAATGCACAATCTATGTAAAGCGCCTTGGATAAAGGCGCTATATAAATGCACCATTTACCATTTACCATTTAAAACTAAGCTATGGTGACTAAAACTATGACTAAATATACTGACAATTTCGTCAACAAATAAAAACTAGAATAAAATGTTAGAAAGGGACTAGTGGATAAGACATTTTACACTTGGTTGCATGCTGAAAATAGCCGACTATTTTCAGCAAGTGTCATTACGACGGCATCAAGGCCCGCCAAAATACATTTTAGTCGTCTAAATCAACTGTAGATTCAGTCGACTAAAAACGAAAATAGAGCCCTAAAACTAGACTAACACTAAATTCCAGGTGACTAAAACGTGACTAAAACTAAATGAAAACTATTCAAGAGACTATGACTAAAACTAAAATCAAAATTTGCTGCCAAAAACAACACTGCCTCTGAGATGTATGGAGTAGAAATAAAAGTATACTGGGAATTGGAAACACGGGAGTAAATTAAGTACAAATACCTCAAAATTGTACTTAAGTGCAGTACTTAAGTAAATGTAGTTACTTTTCACTGCTGGAGAAGATCCATTAATATGACTCATAAACTTGTATTCATATTTGTTGAGGAATAATAAATCAAGACAGTTTGATCGGCAGACAATGTTTCAAGTTAAACACGTGTGTGTGTGCGTGCGTGCGTGCGTGCGTGCGTGCGTGCATGCGTGCGTGTGCGCGTATGCATATGCGTGCGTATACGTGCGCACACACGCACGCATATTTTAAACACATTCTTGGTCCCACACATCAAAGAGGTTCCGCCAGCCTCCTCGTCTGCGGAGGACACGAAAATGCGTTGGCGGGGGGGTGGGGGGGTGGGTGAGTTCAAAGGTCAGAGGTCAAAAGGAGGAGCTGGCGTTTTTAACGGAGGCTTTAACTCACATGTGGTTCAGATCCTGACGCAATCTGACCACAACACCTGGATTCACAGTCCTCACATGCAGCTACTGACGTATCTCTGGCTTACAACATACAAGGGACTGGGTCTCGAGCGGCCCAGACTGGGTCTCGAGCGGCCCAGTCTGGGTCTCGAGCGGCCCAGACTGGGTCTCGAGCGGCCCAGACTGGGTCTCGAGCGGCCCAGACTGGGTCTCGAGCGGCCCAGACTGGGTCTCGAGCGGCCCAGACTGGGTCTCGAGCGGCCCAGTCTGGGTCTCGAGCGGCCCAGTCTGGGTCTCGAGCGGCCCAGACTGGGTCTCGAGCGGCCCAGACTGGGTCTCGAGCGGCCCAGACTGGGTCTCGAGCGGCCCAGTCTGGGTCTCGAGCGGCCCAGACTGGGTCTCGAGCGGCCCAGACTGGGTCTCGAGCGGCCCAGTCTGGGTCTCGAGCGGCCCAGACTGGGTCTCGAGCGGCCCAGACTGGGTCTCGAGCGGCCCAGTCTGGGTCTCGAGCGGCCCAGTCTGGGTCTCGAGCGGCCCAGTCTGGGTCTCGAGCGGCCCAGTCTGGGTCTCGAGCGGCCCAGTCTGGGTCTCGAGCGGCCCAGTCTGGGTCTCGAGCGGCCCAGTCTGGGTCTCGAGCGGCCCAGTCTGGGTCTCGAGCGGCCCAGACTGGGTCTCGAGCGGCCCAGTCTGGGTCTCGAGCGGCCCAGACTGGGTCTCGAGCGGCCCAGACTGGGTCTCGAGCGGCCCAGACTGGGTCTCGAGCGGCCCAGACTGGGTCTCGAGCGGCCCAGTCTGGGTCTCGAGCGGCCCAGACTGGGTCTCGAGCGGCCCAGACTGGGTCTCGAGCGGCCCAGACTGGGTCTCGAGCGGCCCAGTCTGGGTCTCGAGCGGCCCAGACTGGGTCTCGAGCGGCCCAGACTGGGTCTCGAGCGGCCCAGTCTGGGTCTCGAGCGGCCCAGTCTGGGTCTCGAGCGGCCCAGACTGGGTCTCGAGCGGCCCAGTCTGGGTCTCGAGCGGCCCAGTCTGGGTCTCGAGACGCGGCCCAGTCTGGGTCTCGAGCGGCCCAGTCTGGGTCTCGAGCGGCCCAGTCTGGGACTCGAGCGGCCCAGTCTGGGACTCGAGCGGCCCAGTCTGGGTCTCGAGCGGCCCAGACTGGGTCTCGAGCGGCCCAGACTGGGTCTCGAGCGGCCCAGACTGGGTCTCGAGCGGCCCAGTCTGGGTCTCGAGCGGCCCAGTCTGGGTCTCGAGCGGCCCAGACTGGGTCTCGAGCGGCCCAGACTGGGTCTCGAGCGGCCCAGACTGGGTCTCGAGCGGCCCAGTCTGGGTCTCGAGCGGCCCAGTCTGGGTCTCGAGCGGCCCAGACTGGGTCTCGAGCGGCCCAGACTGGGTCTCGAGCGGCCCAGACTGGGTCTCGAGCGGCCCAGACTGGGTCTCGAGCGGCCCAGTCTGGGTCTCGAGCGGCCCAGACTGGGTCTCGAGCGGCCCAGACTGGGTCTCGAGCGGCCCAGTCTGGGTCTCGAGCGGCCCAGACTGGGTCTCGAGCGGCCCAGACTGGGTCTCGAGCGGCCCAGTCTGGGTCTCGAGCGGCCCAGACTGGGTCTCGAGCGGCCCAGACTGGGTCTCGAGCGGCCCAGTCTGGGTCTCGAGCGGCCCAGACTGGGTCTCGAGCGGCCCAGACTGGGTCTCGAGCGGCCCAGACTGGGTCTCGAGCGGCCCAGACTGGGTCTCGAGCGGCCCAGACTGGGTCTCGAGCGGCCCAGTCTGGGTCTCGAGCGGCCCAGACTGGGTCTCGAGCGGCCCAGACTGGGTCTCGAGCGGCCCAGTCTGGGTCTCGAGCGGCCCAGACTGGGTCTCGAGCGGCCCAGACTGGGTCTCGAGCGGCCCAGTCTGGGTCTCGAGCGGCCCAGACTGGGTCTCGAGCGGCCCAGACTGGGTCTCGAGCGGCCCAGTCTGGGTCTCGAGCGGCCCAGACTGGGTCTCGAGCGGCCCAGACTGGGTCTCGAGCGGCCCAGTCTGGGTCTCGAGCGGCCCAGACTGGGTCTCGAGCGGCCCAGACTGGGTCTCGAGCGGCCCAGACTGGGTCTCGAGCGGCCCAGACTGGGTCTCGAGCGGCCCAGACTGGGTCTCGAGCGGCCCAGTCTGGGTCTCGAGCGGCCCAGTCTGGGTCTCGAGCGGCCCAGTCTGGGTCTCGAGCGGCCCAGACTGGGTCTCGAGCGGCCCAGTCTGGGTCTCGAGCGGCCCAGTCTGGGTCTCGAGCGGCCCAGTCTGGGTCTCGAGCGGCCCAGTCTGGGTCTCGAGCGGCCCAGTCTGGGTCTGCATCGCAGCCAAACACACATCTTTTGGGGACGAGGGTCTGCATCGCAGCCAGTTACATTTTGGAAGAGCTTTGATGAACACACTTGACAGTCAGTGGAGTTGCAGCCTCTCTCTCTCTCTCTCTCTCTCTCTCTCTCTCTCTCTCTCTCTCTCTCTCTCTCTCTCTCTCTCTCTCTCTCTCTCTCTCTCTCTCTCTCTCTCTCTCTCTCTCTCTCTCTCTCTCTCTCTCTCTCTCTCTCTCTCTCTCTCTCTCTCTCTCTCTCTCTCTCTCTCTCTCTCTCTCTCTAATCTCAGCATACAGGCTGACATTAGCATGAGAACAGGACTGACCTTTACACACACTTACAGCACTGGTTCCCAAACCCTTTGCACGCCAAGGACCCCCAAATTGACACTAATTAGAGCCCGCGGACCCCCATGGGAAAGATATGCCAGGGACCCCCCCGTAAGAGAAGATGTTTACGGCTCTAGCAGTGATTCTCAACCCGTTTAATTTCAAGGACATGCATTAAGCTATATACGGACCCCCCATTAATGGCATTTCTATCTCTAGGACCCCAATTTATATTGTTAGTTTAACTCTGACGGGTCCGTTTGGTTCCATTTGTACACTCTCAGAGTTACAGATCCATGGGTCCATTTGGTTCCTAACTATCCATCATAGCTGGGGACCCCGTGGTACCCCTTCAAGGACCCCCTTTGGAAACCTCTGACTTATAGTCATCACTGCTGGGGGCCCCCTGGACACAACCATGCACTCTGCTGGGGGCCCCCTGGACACAACCATGCACTCTGCTGGGGGCCCCCTGGACACAACCATGCACTCTGCTGGGGGCCCCCTGGACACAACCATGCACTCTGCTGGGGGCCCCCTGGACACAACCATGCACTCTGCTGAGGGCCCCCTGGACACAACCATGCACTCTGCTGAGGGCCCGCTGGACACAACCATGCACTCTGCTGGGGGCTTCCTGGACACAACCATGCACTCTGCTGGGGGCCCCCTGGACACAACCATGCACTCTGCTGGGGGCCCCCTGGACACAACCATGCACTCTGCTGAGGGCCCCCTGGACACAACCATGCACTCTGCTGGGGGCCCCCTGGACACAACCATGCACTCTGCTGGGGGCCCCCTGGACACAACCATGCACTCTGCTGAGGGCCCCCTGGACACAACCATGCACTCTGCTGGGGGCCCCCTGGACACAACCATGCACTCTGCTGGGGGCCCCCTGGACACAACCATGCACTCTGCTGGGGGCCAGCTGGACACAACCATGCACTCTGCTGGGGGCCCCCTGGACACAACCATGCACTCTGCTGGGGGCCCCCTGGACACAACCATGCACTCTGCTGGGGGCCCGCTGGACACAACCATGCACTCTGCTGGGGGCCCCCTGGACACAACCATGCACTCTGCTGGGGGCCCGCTGGACACAACCATGCACTCTGCTGGGGGCCCCCTGGACACAACCATGCACTCTGCTGGGGGCCCCCTGGACACAACCATGGACTCTGCTGGGGGCCCCCTGGACACAACCATGCACTCTGCTGGGGGCCCGCTGGACACAACCATGCACTCTGCTGGGGGCCCCCTGGACACAACCATGCACTCTGCTGAGGGCCCCCTGGACACAACCATGCACTCTGCTGGGGGCCCCCTGGACACAACCATGCACTCTGCTGGGGCCCCCTGGACACAACCATGCACTCTGCTGAGGACCCCCTGGACACAACCATGCACTCTGCTGAGGGCCCGCTGGACACAACCATGCACTCTGCTGAGGGCCCCCTGGACACAACCATGCACTCTGCTGAGGGCCCGCTGGACACAACCATGCACTCTGCTGGGGGCCCCCTGGACACAACCATGCACTCTGCTGAGGGCCCCCTGGACACAACCATGCACTCTGCTGAGGGCCCCCTGGACACAACCATGCACTCTGCTGGGGGCCCGCTGGACACAACTATGCACTCTGCTGGGGGCCCCCTGGACACAACCATGCACTCTGCTGGGGGCCCCCTGGACACAACCATGCACTCTGCTGAGGGCCCGCTGGACACAACCATGCACTCTGCTGAGGGCCCGCTGGACACAACCATGCACTCTCCGGACAAGCTAGCGGGGTCTTCACCGCTTTGTCCTACAGGCCAAAGGACTCCTAAAGGCCCACAGCTGCGGATCAACTCGTAAGAAATCACCACGGTTTAATTGGCTTTTAGTTTACAATTTACAATTTACAATTTAGGCATTTAGCAGACGCTCTTAATCCAGAGCGACTTACATTAGGCAAGAACAAAAGCATGGGAATACATCACATATAAAATATAAAATATAAAATGCATTTATCATGAAACATGCGTAGGCTAAGAACGTAACTAGAACATATCTATATAATGACACTATACATATAAACTATACATATATACTATACTATGCTATACATATGTACAATGATGTGCTATGACTACATACAATGCAATTATTGTGCCGTCTACATGACATGCTATAAGTCTGTTTCAAATGCTATCTAAGTCTAAAAGTGCTATCTACGTTTGTGACACGTTTTTGAATTTTGGCGTGGTGTTAGGTGTTAGGTCATCAGTGCCCAAACCCCGAGGCGGGGTTGGCGAAAGGGCCTTTCTGTGTGGATGTAGCGCACCACTCGGTGCCGCGCTACGAGCTTGTAGATCTGCTATTTTTCAACAGACAGAGAGACAGAGAGAGAGACAGAGAGACAGAGAGAGAGAGAGAGAGAGAGAGAGAGAGAGATGTGACTGCATGTCACAAAATGAGGGACACATAGAAAAAATATACACAATGTGACTATTATCTTGACA
The DNA here is from genome assembly GCF_951216825.1 of Electrona antarctica. Taxonomy (NCBI): domain Eukaryota; kingdom Metazoa; phylum Chordata; class Actinopteri; order Myctophiformes; family Myctophidae; genus Electrona; species Electrona antarctica. The sequence goes on along the minus strand of NC_136797.1, from coordinate 3,376,975 downwards.
CAAACCATCTCGACACACACACACACACCACGGACACATTTAATACTGTACATTTTGACCGGTATGACAGTATTTTCATATTGTATTGTGAAAGTTAATGTTCTATTTGCTTGTTTTCTGTTATATTTTTATTTTATTTTGTTTTCTTCTTTCATGCTTTGGCAATACTGTAGCCATTACATTCATGCCAATAAAGCTAATTGAATTGAATTGAGAGAGATTAGAGAGAGAGACAGAGACAGAGAGAGAGACAAACAGACAGACAGACAGACAGACAGACAGACAGACAGACAGACAGACAGACAGACAGACAGACAGACAGACAGACAGACAGACAGACAGACAGACAGACAGACAGAGACAGAGAGAGAGAGAGAGAGATTTTTAGATTTTTAAAAGCTCTTTATTAAAACCACAGCTTTCCAAATCAGCTCATCTCGTTACAGAAAGGTAAAAGACAAAAATTGTTCCACCCTCAATCAGCTACGCAGTACATGAATAAGAGAGTATTTTTTTTCCCTTCTTTTTTTTTTTTTAAAACAAAGGACCAACTCTCCCTCTTCCTGTGGTAAGCATAACACCCCCCCAACCGCCCAAATATGAACAAAACCTTCCATATTATTTGTTAGCTTGTAATATGCATGTTCTACCCTAAGTCTGGCAGCCACCATCCCCGTTAGGACTTGCACTGGATCTATAGACCCAGCCCCCTTTAGCTTGTTCCTTCTGGTGATCCAGATCGCGAGCTTTGCCATACCAGACATGAAGTTTAACATTGTATGCACCATCTTCCTTGCTGCAGCATACTTTGGACCAAAAATAAATTTCTCAAAAGAAAAATCTTCGCCTAGTCCTAAAAACCACCACTCCAACAACTCAAGAACACTTTTTAACCTTGTACACTTAGTAAACAAATGTGCAAGCGTTTCTGGTTGTGAACAGAAAGGACAGCCCTCCCCTGTGCTTGGATCCAGGTGTGTCAGGTGTCTATTAGTGGCGATGGCCCCATGCACAATCCTCCACTGGAGGTCGGCCGCTCGCTTGTCGATTGGCCTCTTGTACAACGACCTCCAACAACCCTTCGGGGAAGAGTCCGGGCCGAAAACCCCAGCCCACCTTGATGCTCTGTACCCCGTCAACGAGCGTGCATGTGAGACCTTAAGACAGATGTGATAGGCCTCCTTTTTTTCCATCTCACTGAATTGTCCCAGTTTTGGGGTTTTGAATGAGAGAAGTTGGTCCTCCCCCTCCTGCCACTCCCCAACAGCCGGAGTGACAGTTAGAGATGGAAAACTGTACACACAATCATCATCCCATTGGTCAGAGTTGTCACGGTTTTCAGCAAACACTCTTAGGGGCTCCGATAAGGAACCACAGACCTCTCGAACTATCCTCGACAAGAGCCTTGAGGATCTGATGTTGGCCATCTGCCCCAGCACATCCACGGATGTCTGTGTGGCTTTCAGCAGGTGCCCCAGCTTGACACAGCCTGCCTCTCGTAGAGCAGCCCTCAGACTGGGTGATGACAGCGTTTCAGTCTTTAAAAAGTCATTGAAGAACAGTGGTTCCTCGAAAATCCACATCCCAGGTATGTCACCAGGGTCCCTGGAGGCCTGAAGAACCTGCCACGCTTGAAGGACTGAGACATAGAACGGTGTAAGTCCTGTAGTGTCCGCCTCGTTCAGGTTCAATAAGAACAGCTGTTTGTCGTAGCCCAGGCGACCGGCCTTCTTTAATATTAGGCTGGCTGTGCCCAGCCACCTTGCCCCACAGTCATACAGCAGTCTCTGGCCTGCTTCAAGCCTGAAAGCAGACACTCGCGAGGAAATGTCTATTAAGCCTTGTCCACCTTCCTCCACTGGAAGGTACAGAGCTGCAGCCCTTATCCAATGCTGCCCGGCCCAGAAGAAGTCGACCAACAATCTTTGCACCTCCTCTATTAGGCCCCTGGGTGGAGGTAGAACAATCAGTCTGTGCCAGAGCATAGATGCAACTAAGTTGTTCACGACCAAGACCCTCCCCCTAAAAGATAGCTGGGGTAGGAGCCATCTCCACTTTGACAGCCTGACACGCACTTTTTCCAGCACTCCCTCCCAGTTATTTTCCTGATATTCTGCCGCACCTAAGTGAACTCCCAGAAACTTCATCCCCTGCCTTCCCCACTGTAGACCTCCGGGCAGGTTGGGAACCACCTCCCCCCTCCAGTGCCCCACCTGTAGGGCCTCACACTTCCCCCAGTTCACCCTAGCTGATGAAGCTTTTTGATACATGTCAAGGCATTTTTTTATTCCTTCTATATCCCCCTGGTTCTTAATAAAAATGCTTACATCATCAGCATAAGCTGAGACAACATAAGGGGGACTTTGGGTCATTCCGGGCAGAGATAAGCCATTAAGAGTGCTCCTGAATTTACATAAAAGTGGTTCTATAACAATGCTGTAGAGCTGACCGGATATGGGAAACCCCTGTCTGATCCCCCTGCTGACTGGTATAGGTCTGCTCAACCCACCTCCCACCTTAACCATGCAGCTTGCATCCTCGTACAGCAAGCCTATCCATTTTATGAAACTCTTCCCAATACCAAAACCACTCAAGGTGGAGAAAAGATAACCATGGTCTACTTTGTCGAAAGCCTTCTCCTGATCAATTGATAAGACCCCAACATTTATGTCATGTGACTTGCAAACCTCTAACACATCCCTAATTAAAAACAAATTGTCCATAATAGTCCTTTCTGGTACACAATAAGTTTGATCTGGTTGTATTAATACACCTAGGTGGTCCTTCAGTCTGTTGGAAAGCGCCCTGGAGAGCACTTTGTAGTCCGAGCACAGTAATGCTACAGGTCTCCAGTTCTTTAGGAGGGCTAGGTCTCCCTTTTTGGGGAGGAGCGAGAGAACTGCTCTCCTGCATGAAGGTGGCAGCGAGCCGTTTTGATAGCATTCCAGCATTACTCCATGAAAGTCATGTCCCATACATTCCCAGAAAGCCTTGTAGAACTCAATGGGCAGCCCGTCTAACCCTGGCGCTCGGCCAGCAGCTAGCTGTCCTACTGCTGTGGTCAGTTCTTCATAAGACAGGTTCCTATCCAGGTCAGCTCTCTCCCTGGGCGTGAGCTTGACTAGACCTTCCAAAAGTTCTGACTGGCACTGCTCCTCACACGGCTCCGCTCCGAATAGAGCTGTGTAGAAGTCAACAGCACATCTCCTCATCTCACCAGAGTCTGTAGAAACCCTGCCATCTGGCAGTTTTAGACAGGACATCTGCCTCCCCTTTGCTTTCTTCTTCTCCAGGTTGAAAAAGAACGAACTTGGAGCATCCATGTCCTTAATTGTCGTATAACGAGCTCTAACGAGAGCTCCCTTCACTCTCTCCCTCATAAAGGAATTAAGCTCCATACCAGTCTTTTTTTCTGAAGCAAAGTCTCATCATCGGAACTTGTGTCAGAGTGTAGTCCACTTTCAATGTTCTTTATTTCCATTTCCAACTTTTCCATCACTTCCCTAGTGTTAGTTGTAGTGCAAGATGTATACTGCTGGCAAAAAACACGGATTTGGGCTTTCCCTATTTCCCACCACATGCTCAATGACTCAAAGTCACTTTTTTTCTGAGTCCAGATTGACCAAAAAGTTTTAAAATTCTGACAAAAGGGTGTATCTTGCAACAGTTTGGTGTTGAAGTGCCAGTAACTATTAACTTTTTCTCCAGAAGAAAGACTCAGACATACAGTAGTTAGATGGTGATCACTGAACCCCACTGGACTAATACAACTACTAGTCAGCTGACCTCTGAGCCCTTCTGATATGTATATCCTGTCCAGTCTAGCTGCACTCACCCTGTTATCCACTATCTTAATCCATGTGTACTGCCTTGCTTTTTCGTGTTTCAATCGCCATGCATCTACTAGTTCTAAGTGGCTAATTGTGGTTTTCAAACTGACTGATGACTCAGCTCCTCGCTCATACGGTCGAGAGTAAAATCTGTCGTACAATTCCAGTCACCGGAAACAATTTTGAGGTCCTGATTCATGGCTAGCCCGTCTTTCAGTTTATTAAAAAGAGTTATTCTCTCTGAACCTTGGTTAGGGGCATAAACATTGACAAAGCAGAACACACACCCCTCAACTTCTGCTCTGACCACTGCCACCCTCCCCTTTACAAGCTCTTCTTTAGATAAAATATTCACATTTAATTTGTCTGAAAAGAGAACTGCAACGCCTCCACTGACATTACTACCATGACTTAGAAAAAAGGAGCCTTTCCAAAACAGGCCCCAGTCTACTTCATTTTCCTCATCACTGTGAGTTTCCTGCAAAAAAAAGCACATAAATTCTCTTCTGCTCTACTATCTCTGCTATTAGAGCCCCTCTTATGCCTGTCCCTCCCTCCATTCATATTCAAAGAACCTATCTTAAGCCCCCCCATCAGAAAACAAGAATGCAGAGAAATAGAGATCAGTAGAAACAAGCTCAAGAGTGAGCAAGACCCCTTGTGATGCATGATTTACTTTTTTTTCTTGGGGGCAGCAGCCCTCTTTCCTGCCCTCTTTGTGGGTGCTTCCACTACCTTATTCACAGAAGTTACAAACTTCCTCAGACGAAACCTCTTTCTTTCATCCAATAAGTCAGTCCGAACTGTTTTCTGTAAGACATTAAACACTCCTTATGAACTTTCCTATATTAGGAAAGTAGTCATTTACTTTAACAGATTTCCCAAATGTCTCGTCCAGAAAATCGTTTATTTCATGCAAGGAGTAAAACTCGTTTTTTTCTCCCCCCCTTGGATTCTTTTTCAGTTTCACTTTCTGGCTCACTTTCATCATACTCCTCCTCTTCCATCTCCATTTCACTGTTCTGCTGACTGTTTGACAAGGAGGTGTTGCCTCCTCCTGTTACTGCATCACTAGAGCTACTACTAGGCACTGACAGTCCCTCCTCTGAGGAGCTTGTAGAGGCACCTACGTTGGCGCCAGCACCAGCATTAGCCACGTCCGCTTCAATTTGCGAGTGTGTCAACTGTGAAGACTGACTCACAACTTCAGCCTCATCTGCTGATCCTTGTGTCTCATCAATCTGTTCTATCACTGGCTGCTCATCTGTCACGCTAACAACATCATCCTGTTCTACCGCTGGCTGTTCGTCTGCCGCGATAATAACATCATTCTGTTCTATCACTGGCTGCTCGTCTGCTGCGCTAACGTCATCATTATCAGGGCGGGGCGCGGCCGCGGCTGCCCTCAGTGCCCTGGCTACAGCCTGCCTTGCTACTGCTGTAGCCTCGGCTCTTTGTTTTCGCGGCGACACGCAAGACGCTTATGTCCAAACATCCCGCGCACTCAAAACATCTCATGTTGCCACCGTTAGCATAGACCATATAATGACTGTTGTCATAGTTTCACTTTGAATGACACCTCCAACTCCTGTGTAGGAGAATCGAGGAACATGTATGCTTGTCTGCGAAGTGAGTGGACATGCTTTAGCTTCGCGTCTTTACACCGAGACTTACAGCCTTGAGTGGGCTGGAAAACTTGCCAAAGCGTTTGAGTTCTTGCTCTAACAGCTCGTTTGGAATAAACGGCGGTACACCTGAGACTATAATTCTCGTAGAGGGTGCATACAGCGGGGAGACCTGCACAAACAGGCCACGTATAAACACGCCGCTCGCAACAAGTTGATGCACATATCTTTCCTCTTTCACAACACGATAACGCCTTTATTCATGCGTGATGCATATTCAAGGTTAGCGTGCTCAATCAATTCTCCGACAGCCAACAAAACCTCTTCCACCATGACATTAGGCTGAGGTACCAGCCGAACTCCATGCTTAATGGACAGAGGCGGCGTCCCTTGAGACGCCATCTCCCCCCCAAGCCTCTTCCCAAGTCACGCCAAACAGCCGAGTAACTTCACAATCCAGCGAAATAACGAAAAGGATAACCTTACCTGATCATGCGAAAGACAACAGAAAAGGCCAAGTAGAAACAAAAGTAGAATCCAAGAATGCAGGCC